>NC_068279.1:150000-202500 GCF_025860055.1 Xyrauchen texanus | reverse complement strand
TAGGGTTTAGGTTTACGGTTTAGGTTTAGGGATTAGGTTTAGGTTTACGGTTAGGGTTTAGGGTTAGGGTTTAGGGTTTAGGTTTAGGTTTACGGTTAGGGTTTAGGGTTAGGGTTTAGGGTTTAGGTTTACGGTTTAGGGTTTAGGTTTACGGTTTAGGGTTTAGGAGGGATTCATTGACCATTAACCTTAAAAGCTCATCTGTTTTATTTTAACTCGCTTTTAGCGCCACACGGTCGACACTTCACACGTCATTGCAAAAATGTCGCCACAGTCACATGGTGTAAATCACAGGACCCTTCTGGCATCTGTCCCACTCATCTCTTCTGCTCTCACCCCTCTGTGTGATCTGTGTTCATTTCATTTCTGACACACTGAAGGGACGCAGCAGAAAATGCACGGGGGTAAATGTTCCCCTCATCTCTGTTTTTAAGTTTCAAATTTTTTACTTGTGTGTCGACCGCTGCTAAACTGCCGTGTCTGTCCCTGTGATGTTTCAAAGGAGAGAAAGACCCGAAGATCATCCTGTGGGGTTTACTGAGGTAAGAGAAGATACCAGAAACAAACCTGTTTTAAATGACTGGAAAAGAACATCATGCACATTCTGATAAACCTCTCCTTGTGTGTTCCACTGAAGATAAAGTCATAAAGGTTTAGAACGATAACATCAGCTGTACCTTTACTGAGGCTTGAGTGAATATTTCTGACATCTGAATATTTGATAGGATAAAAGTTCCCCTTTCTGAGAGTTTTAAGGCACTAGCACAAAAATTTCAAATACATGACGCGGTGTTATCTAAAGTGATTTAAGAGTCCAAACACTTTTCTGGACAGTGTCAGCAGATCTCGGCGGTGTCCTGCGTCACGTTGTACTTTAAGTGTGTTTCAATCATTCAGCCGGTCTCAGAGAGCGCGTGACGTTTCTCCAGACAGCCGCTGTTATTTACAGCATGTTTTATTTACAATATGGAACTTATAAAGGGGAGCACTCTGAGCATCCGACTGCGAGAATCAGACACAAGCACTCTGTCACACTGATAAATATAAATATGGACATCATCAAAGATACATATATAACGGGGTGCACACAGGGTTTATGATGTAATTAAAGAAATGTTACGGGTAAACCTTAATACTATGCACAATGTTGATAACCAAAAACATTATAATATTTTCAACATTTATTAAAAAATAAATTAAAACAATTAAAAAAATTGGTAGGTGCTTGAAATGAACAATGGAATGGATGGCCAATCCGTAAACATTAAAATGCACAGTTTTAGAACTATAGCCGATGATTTTAGTGTGATAAAGACGCTGTTAACCGGAAAAATATTTTCCCCAATTTGGAACGCCCTTGTGATGGTGTAGTGACTTAATCCGGGTGGCGGAGGACGAATCTCAGTTGCCTCCGTGTCTGAGACCGTCAATCCACGCATCTTATCACGTGACTTGTTGAGTGTGTTACCATGGAGACATAGCACGTGTGGAGGCTTCACACTATTCTCCGCGGCATCCACGCACGACTCACCACACGCCCCACCGAGAGCAAGAACCACATTATAGTGACCACGAGGAGGTTACCCCATGTGACTCTACCCTCCCTAGCAACCGGGACAATTTGGTTGCTAAGGAGACCTGGCTGGAATCACTCAGCATGTCCTGAATTCTCGGTGGGGCGTGTGGCGAGTCGTGTGTGGATGCCGCAGAGAATAGCGTGAAGCCTCCACATGCGCTACGTCTCCATGGTAACACACTCAACAAGTCACATGATAAGATGCGCGGATTGACGGTCTCAGACGCGGAGTCAACTGAGATTTGTCCTCCGTCATCCGGATTGAGGCGAGTCACTACACCACCACGAGGACCACGAGGAAAAAAGAGGAAAAATATATATATTTTTTAAATGTGTGTTCCAGTGAGACACTTCCAATGGAAGTCAATGGGGTATTTTAAGAGCGTTTAAAGTCAGAAATGTGACACTTATAATTTTATAAAAAGCACTTACATTAATTCTGTTAAAACACGTGTATCATTTGAGCTGTAAAGTTGATTAAATCATAATTTTTACGGTTCACAGCGTTACGTCGTCATGGCAACACAGTTGTATAATTGTCTGTATCTTCACTCAGATGTGGTTATTAAGTGATATAATGACAGTAAAATCATGTTAACACTCATATTGTTTATGTCTTGTGTCTATACTTGTGAAACAGTATTTTAATGTTTACAGATTAAACCCCATTGACTTGCATTGGAAGTGTCTCACTGGAACACACATTTGTGCTTTATTTCAAGAAAATATTAAATTTTGTGTGGCCATCAACATTATGCTGTCAACTTAAACTCAAAATATCCCTTTAAAGATTTAAATTTCCATGTGCTTCCAGGACTGTAAATCAAAATGTAAAATAAACAAACAAGATATTTCCAGGTTTTCAATGAGCATGGGGCGATTCTGGGGTGAACTTCCCTTTAATGAGTATGGTGAATTCAGGTAAATTGATATTTATCTTAATTACTTAAGTGGCCCGGTTTACATGAATTCGCCCAATTTGACAAAATGAGTTTACCATAAAATATACCATAAAATAAGAACTGTTTCAGATGAGAACATCAGAGTTCAAAGCAGCTTCAAACACAAGAGCTGTTGACTTCTAACCAACGGAACATGACTGGCTCGTTCTGATCATTGTTCCTCAAAGTATCAAACCACAACAGACAAATTCCCCAAATTCCAGTTTGCACCAAAAGTGACCAAACAAGAAGAGAAAGAACTTCCCTTAGATTTCATGTCGAACCGCTTTTAGCAAGAGGTTACTGATGTTGAATTTGCTGCCGGCACACCCAAGTGTCCCAATGTCTTTATCACAAGCTCACAGCTTCACAACACACATCACACGCAAGCGCTGGGATTCAGACTTAAGGAGTCCCTTCCCACCATTGTCACAGAAGCGTTTGATCCGAGCGCTTGTTGTGTGCCCCGTTTAATCACTAGGAGTCTAGATGCTGAACTGCACTCTCATCCTTACCTCAACAAAATACTTTAAGATTGAATTCCAGATTTATTATATGAACTTGTCTGAGGACGTGTCGGTGCAAACATGTGTCAGACGGATGCTTTTGAAGCATCTCAATTTGGCTGCGTCGCATCATTGACGTCCCGACTTTAGGTCGCTGTGTCACGTTTAACGTAGTTTGAAATGTAGAAAATCATGTCCCTGCATCAGGATTTGCGCTCCATCAAGCTGAACGTTAGAGAGTGTTCTCATCTTGTGCTGTCTGCTGTGGGTGAGTGTGGTTTGTTCTCTGGATAAGCTATGTGTTGTCTGTACAGCTGGAGTTTCACTTACTGCCCCCTGCAGAAAACAGGTGGTACTTCAAGCTTGAATTGGGCCCCTTTCGGTTCTCTTGATGGCCAGTCCGCCCCTGATCAGCCCCAAAGTGCATCGGCCCTCCGGAAAAATGCCCAGTATAACAGATTACCAGTCCAGCCCTGTGTGTGTGTGTGTGTGTGTGTGTGTGTGTGTGTGTGTGTGTGTGCACATGTGTGAGTGAGATATATTTAATGCGTTACATCTTTAATGCAGATACATTTAATGCATTACATCTTTAATGCAGTTATATTTAATGTGTTACATCTTTAACGCGGTTTCATTTAATGCAGTTATATTTAATGTGTTACATCTTCAATGCGGTTATATTTAATGGGTTACATCTTCAATGCGGTTATATTTAATGGGTTACATCTTTAACGTGGTTTCATTTAATGCAGTTACATTTAATGTGTTACATCTTTAATGCGGTTATATTTAATGCGTTACATCTTTAATGCGTTACATCTTCATTGCGGTTACATTTAGTGGGTTACATCTTTAATGCGGTTACATTTAATGTGTTGCATCTTTAATGCGGTTATATTTAATGTGTTGCATCTTCAATGCGGTTATATATAATGCGTTGCATCTTCAATGCGGTTATATTTAATGCGTTGCATCGTCAATGCGGTTATATTTAATGCGTTGCATCGTCAATGCGGTTATATATAATGCGTTGCATCTTCAATGCGGTTATATTTAATGCGTTGCATCTTCAATGCGGTTATATTTAATGCGTTGCATCTTCAATGCGGTTATATTGAATGCGTTACATCTTTAATGCAGTTATATTTAATGCGTTACAGCTTTAACGCGGTTATATTTAATGCGTTACATCTTCAATGCGGTTATATTTAATGCGTTGCATCTTTAATGCGGCTATATTTAATGGGTTACATCTTCAATGCAGTTATATATAATGCGTTACATCTTCAATGCGGTTATATTTAATGCGTTGCATCTTCAACGCGGTTACATTTAATGCGTTACATCTTCAATTCGGTTACATTTAATGCGTTACATCTTCAATGCGGTTATATTTAATGCGTTGCATCTTCAACGCGGTTACATTTAATGCGTTACATCTTCACTGCGGTTATATTGAATGCGTTACATCTTTAATGCGGTTATATTTAATGCGTTACATCTTCACTGCGGTTATATTGAATGCGTTACATCTTTAATGCGGTTATATTTAATGCGTTACAGCTTTAACGCGGTTATATTTAATGCGGTACATCTTTAATGCAGTTATATTTAATGGGTTACATCTTTAATGCAGTTATATTTAATGCGTTATGTCTTTAATGCGGTTATATTTAATGGGTTACATCTTTAACGTGGTTTCATTTAATGCAGTTATATTGAATGTGTTACATCTTTAATGCGGTTATATTGAATGCATTACATCTTTAATGCGGTTATATTTAATGCGTTACATCTTCAAGGCGGTTATATTTAATGCGTTGCATCTTCAAGGCGGTTATATTTAATGCGTTACATCTTCAATGCGGTTATATTTAATGCGTTGCATCTTTAATGCGGCTATATTTAATGTGTTACATCTTCAATGTGGTTATATTGAATGCGTTGCATCTTTAATGCGGTTATATTTAATGCGTTACAGCTTTAACGCGGTTATATTTAATGCGTTACGTCTTCAATGCGGTTATATTTAATGTGTTGCATCTTTAATGCGGCTATATTTAATGGGTTACATCTTCAATGCGGTTATATTGAATGCATTACATCTTTAATGCGGTTATATTTAATGGGTTACATCTTCAATGCGGTTATATTTAATGCATTCCATCTTTAATGCAGATATTTTTAACGCGGTTATATTTAATGCGTTACGTCTTCAATGCGGTTATATTTAATGCGTTTCATCTTTAATGCGCCTATATTTAATGGGTTACATCTTCAATGCGGTTATATTGAATGCATTACATCTTTAATGCGGTTATATTTAATGGGTTACATCTTCAATGCGGTTATATTTAATGCATTCCATCTTTAATGCAGATATTTTTAACGCGGTTATATTTAATGCGTTACGTCTTCAATGCGGTTATATTTAATGCGTTGCATCTTTAATGCGCCTATATTTAATGGGTTACATCTTCAATGCGGTTATATTGAATGCATTACATCTTTAATGCGGTTATATTTAATGGGTTACATCTTCAATGCGGTTATATTTAATGCATTCCATCTTTAATGCAGATATTTTTAATGCGTTTCATCTTTAATGCAGATATATTTAATGCGTTGCATCTTTAATGCGGTTATATTTAATGCGTTACATCTTCAATGCGGTTATATTTAATGCGTTGCATCTTTAATTCAGATATATTTAATGCGTTACATCTTCAATGCAGATATATTTAATGCGTTGCATCTTTAATGCGGTTACATTTAATGCGTTGCATCTTTAATGCGGTTACATTTAATGCGCTACATCTTTAATGCGGTTACATTTAATGCGCTACATCTTCAATGCGGTTACATTTAATGCGTTACATCTTCAATGCGGTTACATTTAATGCGTTACATCTTCAATGCGGTTATATTTCATGCGTTATAACTTTATTAAAGTTCAAATAATATGTAATTAACTACAAACTCCGAAACTGTCTGTGCGGTCAGCGCCTCTTCTATGAGTCGTGTGAATGTCCCGATCTAAGGGGGAGAGATTAAAACTGCACCGGCTGATGCACACTCTGTCACGGGACACTCAAACCTCGAGCGCACACGCTTAATGCAGCTAGATTATAACATGATGACTCGTGACTTATTGAATCATAATATATGTGTCACTGTGTGTTTCTTATCGTGAAGAACATTGTCAATAAACAGCTTAATTAATAAGAGAGAGTTTAAGTTAAATATGGATTGAAGTGAACAGAAAGGCGAGAGTCTTCACCCCGTTACACACGGCAATAAAATACTTTGATTTGTTTTTGTTTTGGTTGTTTTCCCATATAAATATCTGAAACTCCTTTAAAACAAAATACATTTCCTTTAGCAGCTAAACTGCAGAAAAAAGAATTATTATCTAAGAATGTTGAATATAATATTGAAAATACAAATATTTAAAAATATCTAAAAATCCTTAATAAAGATGCATTGACCTGAGAAACAGCAGATCAGATTTACACGTGCTTTTAGAGAATAGATCTTGACTATAAGTATATAAGTATATATATATATATATATACACTCGCAGAAGTATGAACAAGTGAAAAATACACTTACTGTATATATAAGATACATTCTCTAAAGTATAAATATCTTACATGTTGCTTCTCAAATAAATGTTTCTTGTTTTAAGGATTTTTAGACATTTTTAAATGGAAAACAACACAAAAACCCTTTATAATAAGAGATTTTTTGCATTGAATTTCTTCACTGAATTAAACTTCCTCTTTAATTCAGTGAATGTCATTTAGACATATTTTTCAAAGATGATTTTATCCTCTTTATTGTTAGAAAGCACGTTTAATACAACCTTTTAACTCAGACACGAGCAGAACAATCGCTCAGAGCTGACAATTAGATTAATCGATTATCAGAGTAATCGTTAGTTGCAGCTCTAGTTTGGTTGATTGATCGGCACAATCACGGTTGTTTATTGACAATTACAGTAAACACAAGAGTGGACATTAAAGTGGGAAACTTGACTCATATGATGTCACAGTTAATGAACTGTGTTTCTACTTAAAGGAATATTCCGGAAGTGAAGCAGCATTAGTGTCATAATGTTGATTACCACAAAAATGTATTTCGACTCGTTCCTCCTTTTCTTCAAACATGTTCCAGTGAGACACTTCCAATGCAAGTCAATGGGACAATCTTTAGAGGGTTTAAAAGCAGAAATGTGACGTTTATGATTTTATATAAACACATTAATTCTGTTAAAACTCATGTATCATTTGAGCTGCAGAGTTTAAATCATCGTTTTTACAGTCATTCTAATAATGTATTAATATTAATGTTTGCGGTGATATGATATAAATGCTGTCGATTGAGCTGAACACGTTTGCATGCAGAATATTTTAATGGAGTTTGTGAAGTCAACATTAATATGCCTTTTCTTCAGAATTATGAACATCTAGATATGGTCGAAATTAGTTTCCTTCTCGTTTTTTCATTTCGTCAGCACAATTTTCAGAGGAAACCTGTTAACAAAATCAGATATATACAGTGAAGCATCGATTGTTCTAAATCTATTGTTTTATGAGCGGTTTGACTAAATATCCTGAACATTAATGTACATTATTATATCCTGTGTATGTTATTTACATTCCATGGCATCACATTCTATGTATGTGCCATGACACACTGCAATAGTGGAGGGTCAGAGGTCAAACTCCAAACTATACTGCCTCATCACAACATCTGTTGATTCAAGCGTTTGCTCTCTAATTCTTTACATAACATGCAGTTTCTAAAGCTGTCCGAGGTCATAAGGTCACCATTCCTTGTTGTAATAGTGGGGTGAACCCATTCAGGAAAAGGCTGGTGGGCACAGCTGGTCTTGTAGAAGTCAAAAGAGTCTAACCCAAAGTCAGTGATATTCTGGGGTCTATAGCTCGGCTTCCTCCTTCAAAGCAAGTCAATGGGAGTTATAGGTGCTCCAACTTTGGAAAAACAACATTTAAAAGTGTTTCCCCCCATTTTTGGACTCTCTCTCCATTGGCGTATAATGCAAGAAGAGGTGCTGAAGTCGACTGATTGTAGTAATCGACCTTCTTATCTCTGTTTAGGAATAAAATCATGATCCTGACCTCTTCCTAATGGTGCCGTATACCTGTAGTTCGGCTCCAATATCACAGTTGAAAATGGTCATTTTCCTCCAAACCTTCAACCTAAACCCAAGCGATAGTGTCAGAAAGAGCAAATGTGAGATGAAAAACACAACCACGTCATTTTCTGGTGCTTCTATCAAGGAAACAAACACTCTAAAATATGTGAATGAGCTATCAGTGAGCACTCACTGATCTCTATTGTGGTGCGCAGTTGGCGCAGGGTGCCCCCGACTCCACCCGGAAGTTAGAACAATCTTGGCACCGGTTGTCCTATGACAGCCGCAGAAAAATGACATCATCATAAAGCTCATAACACACCGTGCTCGCGGTAAAGGTCCGTAAGCAAAGTAGGCAAACATGTATTAAATGCATGACTACAAATACTTTACACCAGACCCTCGAGTGTGGCGATTAGCACAATTAATAGCTCCTAAAAATGACATCATTCCAGATTGATGGATCATTCATTATTCATGCATATTTATATTCATAATCATGACAGAAGACTGCAAAATCAAGAGTTCCCGTTAGCTCATTTGATATGCAGATGAAGGAAACAGGTGTCTTATCGTCGTCTGTTGCTGTCAAAGCAAGGAAGTACACCGCCACCCACCCACCAATATGATCAATGGATACATGTCAATGCTTCACGCTGCAACCACCCCATGTTCAAGCCAAATCTACGCCCTTGTTTACAACCTCACACGAGTGCTCGAGCCACTAGATGTTGCTTGTCTGCTCCGCTCGGTGCTTTCTCTTCAGGCTTGTGCATGAACTATCCCATCAATAGTGTGAGATGGGAACTACAGGTCAATGTCACGCTTTTTAGGGATTCAAATATTTCCTGTTAAAGCATTTATTTAATCAGAATACATTGTTTTTGAATGGCCGTCAATGGAGAAACACGTGCTTAATTATTATAAATGATAATTAAGTAAATCTCAGTAAATATTTGTATGTGATTAATTATGATTCATTAGATTCATTAATCATGTAATTAATTCAAATAACATTTTTCTGAGATAGTTTTGTGTTCCCTTCAATAGCATTATCCATCTCGAATATTAACCATATAGTAACCATAATTAAACTATTGAATTTGTAGTAAAAGCATTTTGGAGGAGGAAGAAGAGCAGTAGGGAGTGGAGGAAGAGGAAGGGTAAGGAGAACAGCAGGCTCAACTGTGTGTGTGAGTGTGTGTGTGTGTGTGTGTGTGTGTGTGTGTGTGAGTGTGTATGTGTGTGAGTGTGTGTATGTGTGTGTGTGTGTGTGAGTGTGTGTGTGTGTGTGTGTGTGTGAGTGTGCATAACAACAACAACTGCATAACAATGCCCTGGAAAACAACCACAACAACCTAGCAACTGCATAACAACGCCCTGGAAACCAACCACAACAACCTAGCAACTGCATAACAATGCCCTGGAAACCAACCACATCAACCTAGCAACTGCATAACAACACCCTGGAAACCAACCACAACAACCTAGCATCTGCATAACAACACCATGGAAACCAACCACAACAACCTAGCAACAGCATAACAATGCCCTGGAAACCAACCACAACAACCTAGCAACTGCTTAACAACGACCTGGAAACCAACCACAACAACCTAGCAACTGCATAACAACGACCTGGAAACCAACCACAACAACCTAGCAACTGCATAACAACGACCTGGAAACCAACCACAACAACCTAGCAACAGCATAACAACAACCTGGAAACCAACCACATCAACCTAGCAACTACATAACAACGACCTGGAAACCAACCACAACAACCTAGCAACTGCATAACAACGACCTGGAAACCAACCACAACAACCTAGCAACTGCATAACAACAACCTGGAAACCAACCACAACAACCTAGCAACTGCATAACAACAACCTGGAAACCAACCACAACAACCTAGCAACTGCATAACAACGACCTGGAAACCAACCACAACAACCTAGCAACTGCATAACAACAACCTGGAAACCAACCACAACAACCTAGCAACAGCATAAAAATGCCCTGGAAGTCAAGTCAATTTTATTTGTATAGCGCCTTTCACAACACACATTGTTTCAAAGCAGCTTTACAGAAGATCAGCATTAACAGACGATAAAACTGTAATGTCTATAAAGTCGATTAATCATCATTGTGTAATTTAGATAAAATACGATTTTTAATAGTGTTTAAAATAATTAAATAATAATTGTATTAATAACCCCAGTGAGCAAGCTGTAGGCGACTGTGGCAAGGAACACAAAACTCCATAAGATGTGGATTAATGGAGAAAAATAACCTTGGGAGAAACCAGACTTACTGTGGGGGCCAGTTCCCCTCTGACTAACCCCACCCTAACCCTAAACCAGACTCACTGTGGGGGCCAGTTCCCCTCTGACTAACCCCACCCTAACCCTAAACCAGACTCACTGTGGGGCCAGTTCCCCTCTGACTAACCCCACCCTAACCCTAAACCAGACTCACTGTGGGGGCCAGTTCCCTCTGACTAACCCCACCCTAACCCTAAACCAGACTCACTCTGGGGGCCAGTTCCCCTGTGACTAACCCCACCCTAACCCTAAACCAGACTCACTGTGGGGGCCAGTTCCCTCTGACTAACCCCACCCTAACCCTAAACCAGACTCACTGTGGGGGCCAGTTCCCCTCTGACCAACCCCACCCTAACCCTAAACCAGACTCACTGTGGGGGCCAGTTCCCTCTGACTAACCCCACCCTAACCCTAAACCAGACTCACTGTGGGGGCCAGTTCCCCTCTGACTAACCCCACCCTAACCCTAAACCAGACTCACTGTGGGGGCCAGTTCCCCTCTGACTAAACCCCACCCTAACCCTAAACCAGACTCACTGTGGGGGCCAGTTCCCCTCTGACCAACCCCACCCTAACCCTAAACCAGACTCACTGTGGGGGCCCGTTCCCCTCTGACCAACCCCACCCTAACCCTAAACCAGACTCACTGTGGGGGCCAGTTCCCCTCTGGCTAACCCCACCATAACCCTAAACCAGACTCACTGTGGGGGCCAGTTCCCCTCTGACCAACCCCACCCTAACCCAGACTCACTGTGGGGGCCAGTTCCCCTCTGACCAACCCCACCCTAACCCTAAACCAGACTCACTGTGGGGGCCCGTTCCCCTCTGACTAACCCCACCCTAACCCTAAACCAGACTCACTGTGGGGACCAGTTCCCCTCTGACTAACCCCACCCTAACCCTAAACCAGACTCACTGTGGGGGCCAGTTCCCCTCTGACTAACATCATGAACATAATGTAAATATTAATTATGTATAGGTAAAATCATGGTTTAAAATGATTAAACTAAGTAAGGGTTAAGGGTCATTGTTTAAACATCGATTGTGTGTGAACTGTAAGATTAATGACCACAGGCTTTGAATCCATCTAGATTAATTGCAGAAGTTCACATAGATGCAATTGTCCTTGTTAATTGGCTGATGAAGGCTTTTGTTGGCAATAGTTAGTCTAAGCATTTCATTTCAGGATCGTAGTCCATCAATAGACCGAGGTGATGCAGGTTGGAGTTGGCATCATTTCATCCTCTGAAGTCCGTCATAATAGACTGAAGTGATGTTTGGCTGGCACCGGCTGCATTTAGTCATCATCACTCAACGACATGTAGCAGTGGAGTCCCACATGAAGCAGGAATGGTGCTGGATCCAGCCGGTTCTGGTGACCTCAGGATAGGAGTCCCGAGGTTGAGACAGGGAAACAAATAAAAAGATGTAAGCGTAGATGCCATTTAATTTATTGCAGAGTAAGAGATCATGCTCAATGTTTCTGGTTCCTGGTTCCAGCAGACCCAACTAAAGCAGCCTAATTGTGTGTTTGAGGATAAATTAGGTGTATGCCTGGCTAAATAGATGAGTCTTTAGTCTAGACTTAAACTGAGGGAGTGTGTCTGCATCTCGAACAGTGTTTGGGAGACTATTCCATAGTTTAGGAGCCAAATATGAAAAGGATCTTCCTCCTTTAGTGGATTTTGATATTCTAGGAACTATTAACAGGCCAGAATTTTGCGATCTTAATGAACGTGTTGGAATATAGCGTGACAGAAGATCACTTAAGTACTGCGGAGACCATTCAAAGCTTTGTACGTAGTTAACAGAATTTTAAAATCAATACGGAATTTAACAGGTAACAATGTAACGATGATAAAATGGGGTTAATATGATCATATTTCTTGGTTCTCGTCAGCACTCTGGCTGCTGCATTTTGAACCAATTGAAGTTTATTTATTGATCTTGCTGGACATCCTCCCAGTAATGCATTACAATAATCTAGTCTTGAGGTCATGAACGCATGAATTAGTTCTTCGGCATCAGCAACCGAGAGCATATGCCTTCATTTAGCAATATTTCTGAGGTGGAAGAATGCTGTTCTGCAAACATTTGTAATTTGATTTTCAAAGGACAGATTGGTATCAAATATAACACCTAAGTTCTTCACTGTTGAAGATGATGTAACAGTTCATCCATCTAGAGTCAAATTATATTGTAGTGGCTTATTTTTAGAGTTTTTTGTCCAATAATTAGAACCTCTGTTTTGTCAGAATTGAGTCAAAGGAAATTTCTGGCCATCCAATCTTTTATTTCATTAATACACTCTGCTAATTATGAGAATTGTGAAATCTCATCAGGTTTTGAAGAAATATAAAGTTGTGTATCGTCAGCATAGCAGTGGAAACTTATTCCACGATTCCTGATAATATCTCCCAGGGGAAGCATATACATGGAGAAAAGCAGAAGCCCTAAAACTGATCCCTGTGGCACTCCATATTTTACTTTTGTTTGGTTTGACAATTCCTCATTTACATAGACAAAGTGGTAGCGGTCTGCTAAATATGACCTAAACCATGCTAATGCAACTCCACAAATTCCAACATAATTCTCCAGCCTATTCAAGAGAATGTCGTGATCTATCGTGTCGAATGCAGCACTAAGATCTAAAAGCACTAGAAGAGAAATGCAGCCGCGATCAGATGATAAGAGTTATTTGTAACTCTGATAAGTGCAGTCTCTCTACTGAGATGAGGCCGAAATCCTGACAGAAATTATTCATATATACCATTTCTCTGTAGAAATGAACATATTTGGGAGGACACTACCTTTTCTAGTATTTTTGACATAGACGGGAGATTTGAAATCGGTCTATAATTAGTCAATTCTCCAGGATCAAGTTGTGGCTTCTTAATTAGCGGTTTGATAATTGCCATTTTAAAGTTTCTTTGGACATGTCCTAAGCATAGCGAGGAGTTAATGATATTAAGAAGAGGTTCTGATATTACAGGAGATACCTCTTTTAAGAGCTTAGTTGGTATAGGATCTAACAAACAAGTTGTGGCTTTTGATGTTTCGATAAGTTTTGTTAGCTCTTCATGACCTATGATAGCGAAGGATTGAAGTTGCACATGATGGAAATTATTCGACACTGTTTTCTGAGGTGCTATGACAGATTATTGCATAATTCCAATTTCATTTATGATTATTTCAATTTTATCTGTAAAGAAATTCATGAAGTCATTACTCTTGAGCTGTGACGTAATATCTGGTTCTGTTCAGGCTTTATTCCTAACCAATTTATCCACAGTACTGAATAAACATCTAGGATTGTTGTGGTTATTTTCTATGAGTTTACTAAAATATGCTGACCTGGCAGCTTTTAGTGCCTGTCTGTATCTATAGACATTATCCTTCCATGCACCGTGAAATACTTCTAATTTTGTATTTTTCCACTTGCGCTCCATTTTCCGAGCTGCTCTCTTGAGAGCATGAGTGTGATCATTGTACCATGGTGCAGGGCTTATTTCTTAAATTTTCTTTAATCGAAGTGGGGCGACAACATCAAGGGTGCTAGAGAAGACTGCATTTAAATTTTTTGTTATTTCATCAAGTTCTTCTGGGCTTTGGGGATTATTAAGTATATGAGATAAGATCTGGAAGAGTATTAGTGAAGCTATCTTTAGTGGTGGAAAGAATAGTTCTACCTGAACGATAGCGTGGTGTAGATTGAGTAACATTAGCTGATTGCAGCATGCAAGAGACGAGGTAATGATCCGAGATGTCATCGCTCTGCTGCAGAATTTATATATTATGAACATCAACTCCATATGAAAGAATTAAATCTAGCGTATGATTATGGCGATGAGTTGGTCCTGTTACATTTTGTCTGACTCCAAGAGAGTTGAGAATATCGATAAATGCTAATCCCAATGTATCATTTTCATTATCTATGTGAATGTTGAAGTCACCAACAATTAAAGCTCTATCTACAGTAACTACAAGATCTGATAAAAAAAATTAGCAAATTCACCAAGGAAAACAGAACAAGGTCCGGGTGATCTATACACTGTAGCAAGGGTAAAGGACGACAGAGATTTTGTATTTATATTTGTATTTGACGGTATCACATTAAGCATTATTAGTTCAAAAGACTTACATTTATATCCTGTCCTCTGAGTAACACCAAAAACGTCACTGTAAATTATACAGTGAGGGTTAAATTGGAAACCAACCACAACAACCTAGCAACAGCATAACAATGCCCTGAAAACATTTTCTTTAAAATTGTGAAACAGTGTTGCATCCTGTTATTTCTCTGAACAGAAAAATCAGAATATCTGAGGAAGAGAAGTCGTTCTGTCAGCACTCAAAAGATAACATCAAGGGAATGTGTCATCCTGCAGATGTGGCACTCAAGAGTGTCAAATAATGTCGACGAGGTTTTTAGGGAACTTGATAGGTTACTTGTCTTCAGTTTTGTCCCTTCACTGTTTGGCGAGTTATTATTTATTTAATTATTTATTGAAAACGGGAACATTTTCCTCAATTTTAAAAAGTTAATGACATTAACAAAGTTAAATGTGGTGGCTGATGAATATATAAGACGCACTCTCTAACACGCACACTCCTAATTAGCATACCTCCCTTTTAATCACTGGCTTATTCATTATTCATGACCGCAGTGAAATTAATTATTCAACAGTCACATTTCCGCACAGAGGAAGCAGAATGTGAGAGAAGTCTCGTCAATCAGCTTAATTGTGAAGGCATCCCATAATCCTCTTCTCTGCTGCCAGTCATGTGTTCACAAGAGTAGCGAGCTTGAAGAGGCTGAAAGAATACTGCAACAAAACATTCTAGAGATGTTCACTGCTCATCTCACAGGACCGCTGCTTCTGTCTCACTCAATTAGGTGTGCTTTCCATCAACAGAGAAGCATTTGCATAAGCCACCCATCACACACACACACAAGCACACATGCACACGCACACACACACGCACGCACGCACGCACACACACACACACACGCACGCACGTACACACACGCACAAACACGCACACTCACACACACGCACACACACGCACACACACGCACGCACACACACGCACGCACACACACGCACACACACGCACGCACACACACGCACGCACGCACGCACGCACGCACACACACGCACACGCACGCACGCACGCACGCACGCACACACAAACACGCACACACACGCACGCACGTACACACACGCACAAACGCGGACACACACACACACGCACACACACAGGAGAAGTTAAAGTTACCATAGAGATTTCAGTTATGATTTATATGTGCCCAAAAATAAGCATGTAAAAATGAAACAACATGATGCGTGGAAAACCATGTCAGAAATGGTCTTTCTGAGTTTGATTCATGCATTGATTGATTGTTCATATGATGCATTGAGCATGCTGCAGTTTACACACAAACACTTTCTCCACCAGGAAGTTTATATAGTGGCGAGAAAACTTGTTCTCCTTTTAGTTGCAATACATGCATCAGATTTCCAAAAGTTATGGTCAGTTCTGCAGTAACCCAATAATGCGTCAAACAGTGCAGCAAACATGTGACACAGCGATAAAATCACACGTAAAGTCTTAGAGTAAACGGGGCTTAAAATACACTTTATACATCGTGCCTATAATGTGTGGCGTGTGTGTAAATATTGTATTGATTGTTTCTGAATGTATCTATGGACAATGTATAATTAATATGGTGGATGCAAAAATCAATCATATTGGATATATTCACAAAATTTACATTTCTCAAATATCTGCATATTCTGGCTTGTGGGTTACATATCTTGAAGAGACTTTCTCGTTTTGCTCAACAAAACAACTTACACAAGGTGGGTTTCCATACAATAACTTTTATACACATTTTGAAATTGTGCATAAGAAATCCTGAATGGACAATTGAATACGTTAGGACGAGGTGGATTTTCTAGAGTGTCAAATTAGTTAAAATGCACATCAAGTTGATGGAAACGGTTTATTTGCAAAACGATGACGAGCATTTTGACCATTCGTGCACGTGTTATGAATGTGCGACAGCTTGATGTGTACCGAAGCCCACCGAAAGGTCCAACCTTGGCACACAATTCTTTGAACATAGCGTTTGTCAATAGGAAGTGTTTCCCGCACAGCTGCTCGATAAAGTCCTCACAACCAGGGCTGGACTGGGAAGAGAAATCGGCCGGGATTTTACACAGCAACTGGCCCAAAAGTTGGGTTCGCTGTCGTTTTGTGGTCCGTTCTGTATAACGCGGAGGCTCATTTCAGCTTATCGCTGCCCATTCGGCCCATTTCTCGGTTCTCCCCTGATTGGCCCCAAAAAGTGTGTCGGCCCACCGGGGAAATGCCCGGTATGCCAGATTACCAGTCCAGCCCTGCACACCAGAACAGTTTTGAGAGCGGACGCTCCTAGGAATGCTGAGACTGGCAGTTCGTGGGCATCGCAGCTATTTCAGCACACATTATATCAGATATTACACTTATTCTACGGTGTCTCATGGATGCACTTAATAAAATGAGATATTTGCTACAATCTTGCAAATAAAACTCTTCCCAAAGCAGGAGAGGTCCTTCAGCTGCTCCCTCATGATAATGCACATGACGTAGTGGATGGAAACGTGTAAACAATTCGTATTTTCTTAAGTAAACGTTTTAGAAAACGTGAAACATTTTTGATGGAAACCCAACAAGTGTCATGCCAAAAACATGAATTTTTTTTACTGTTATTACTTTTCATTTTTATTAATGCATATTGTTCGTTTAATTTTTTAAAGGTTGTTGAAGTCAGCTCATTTTGAAACCGTTCTTTGTAACTTCTGTGAAAACATAAAATCAATTTCATATATGCACTTGTTATTTTCAACTTTCATTTTAATTTACGAGTAACCAGTTCTTCATTTTTTGTGCGTTAGAGTACACGACTATAAAATTACTTGATAATGCCCATCCCCAAATCTACAATTAGTTCTACAGAATCGGGTGAAAACATTAAATTGAACAAATAAAAAATTACAGATTTATACTAAATAAAACTAAAAACAATATTACAATTTAAGCATTTAAATTTCATAACTAGGGCTGGGTATCATTTCGATTTCGATATCGATACAGTTACCAATTTTATAAAATCCGTTTTAACAAGATTACAAACATTACCTCAAAAAAACTTTGGTTTTATGTTTTCAGTTTGCTGACTTTTTTTGCAGACTCAAAGACTCTGAGCCTTCTGGTCTCCTCATGCCAGGGTCGGCAGGGGCAGAGGCTATAACATTAATGTGAAGAAAAAACACAAGCAGCAATGCGGATTCCTCCTCAAAATGGCAAATCATTTAAAATTGATCAGTAGAGGATTGGGGTTAAACCCTCTCAATGGATGAATCCAAAAAACACGTATTTCTGTCTGAATCCTAAACGAAACATTTTCAGTGTACAGGAAAATCCATCATACCGGACCTTATGGATCCTTGAGGCTTTTTTGGTCCCAATGAGAAATGAGGCATGTACACCAAGTTTCAGAAGAATTGGTTAAATGGCGTGGAAATGGTATCTGAAATGAGGAATGTACATTAAGTTTCAGACGAATTTGACAAATTGGGTGAAAATGCCATCAGTTTGAAAATTGGACATTTGGGCGTGGTCTGTAGCGCCCCCTAAGGGTGAATGTGGGCCATTCTTGATTTGTGGGTTCCTGTTGGCCTGTAGTATCAAAGTAGCAATTTAGAACATTTTTGAACAGAAAATGAGACTTTTGGGCATGGTCTGTAGCGCCCCCATTGGCGAATGTGGTCCATTCTTGGTTTGTGTGTTCCTGTTGGCCTGTACTATCAATGTACCAAATTAGAAAATTTTTGACCGGAAAATGGGAATTTTGGCGTGGCCTGTAGCGCCCCCTAGGGGCGAATGTTGGCCATTCTTGGTTTGTGGGTTCCTGTTGGCCTGTAGTATCAATGTACCAAATTAGCATTCATTTTATGCATTGTAAAAATAAGTGAATGTTAAAGGGATATTTGATCATTTCCTCACCCTCATGCAGTCCCAGATGTGTATGACTTTCTTCTGCAGAAATTGAATGAAGATGTTTAGAAGAATATCTCAGCTCTGTTGGTCCTTTCAATGTAAGTAAATGAGAAGTGGTGAGAAACAGATCAATAATTAAGTCATTTTTTACTATAAATCTCTACTTTCACTTTCACAAGCGCTCTTCTCTCTTTTCTGGTGTTTTTCTTTTCTTTTTTTTTTTTTGTGATTTACATAAGCATATCACCCCTCTTGAGCAGGGTGGACAATTTATAGTAAAACAAAATAAAAATACTCTATATACTACATATATTGATCTTTTTCACACCCACACCTATAATATCCCTTCTGAAAGTATGGATTAAACCACTGGAGTGTTATGGGTTTCTTTTTATGTTGCATTTATGTGATTTTTGTTGATGTGAGTTCTGATCACCATTCAAGTGCATTGAAAGCCCCAACAGGGCTGAGAAAGAAAGAAATACACATCTGGGATAGAAAGAGGGTGAGTAAATGATGAGAGAAATATCTATTTGGGGTAAACTAATTTTATTTGAAAGACTATCTAGGCACATAATAACACTGCATAGCTGTGACTGTTTATAACTATTTCAAAATGTAAAAGCTCACACTTTAAATGGTCAGTGCTTTGATTTTTAAATCATTAAAATAGCAACAGATCCAGTGAAAAAAAATGGAGATTGAGTGATTGTTTTTACATTTTACATGCCATTCAAAAAAGTGGCATTCTACCACGTAAGAGAGAAATAAAAAAAAACTTAAAATAATACCATTTGTACTTTTCAATTACTTGGGAATGTCTATGTTCAGGACGAAGGCTAAATTGTTACTGTCTCTTTAAGAGGCTTTTATCGCATGATACGATATAAGGCACAGTTCAGTTTAATCTTTTGAGAACTGTGAAGTATCATTATTTTCGTTCTGTGCAATGCTTTTTGCATCTGTATTCATTTCAGAGATTATGGGTGTGAGGTGATAAAATACAGACTGCGTGAATGGTTGATGGTTCACTTGAATTTTGTGACGTGTTTCAGAAAGATTATCGCGAAGACAGACTGAGCACCCAGTTTATTTTCTTTATTTTACAAAAGCACAAGGTTTTGTTGTTATTGTAATTGTACACAAATAAAAGGACACATTTCATAGTTCGTAATGATGTCTCGCATGTTTCTGTATGGGCAAAAATGACGCAGTATTTTATTTAAGTTGTTTCCGCTGTTTCGAGAGAAACATATAGCAGGACGTCATCTGGAATAATGCCAGAATTCAATATAATTATACAAGATTTCTTTCTCAACTGTTTGTTCACTTGACATAACAGGCTACTCAATATATCATGTATTTTTACACTTCGTTGTATGAAATTGTCTGTTTAGATGCAAGCAGCAGCGAAAGCTAAGTCTCATCGGCGTGCGTGCGTTACGCGACGCGGCTCACTGTGTCACACAAACAGCTCGCAAACATTTGAGTTGTTTTCACATTTGTTGAGTTGAATACAGGTGAAACTCGAAAAATTAGAATATCGTGCAAAAGTTCATTAATTTCAGTAATTCAACTTAAAAGGTGAAACTAATATATTATATAGACTCATTACAAGCAAAGTAAGATATTTCAAGCCTTTATTTGATATAATTTTGATGATTATGGCTTACAGCTTATGAAAACCCCAAATTCAGAATCTCAGAAAATTAGAATATTGTGAAAAGGTTCAGTATTGTAGCCCAAAGTGTCACACTCTAATCAGCTAAACACCTGCAAAGGGTTCCTGAGCCTTTAAATGGTCTCTCAGTCTGGTTCAGTTGAATTCACAATCATGGGGAAGACTGCTGACCTGACAGTTGTGCAGAAAACCATCATTGACACCCTCCACAAGGAGGGAAAGCCTCAAAAGGTAATTGCAAAAGAAGTTGGATGTTCTCAAAGTGCTGTATCAAAGCACATTAATAGAAAGTTAAGTGGAAGGGAAAAGTGTGGAAGAAAAAGGTGCACAAGCAGCAGGGATGACCGTAGCCTGGAGAGGATTGTCAGGAAAAGGCCATTCAAATGTGTGGGGAGCTTCACAAGGAGTGGACTGAGGCTGGAGTTACTGCATCAAGAGCCACCACACACAGACGGGTCCTGGACATGGGCTTCAAATGTCAAACGTCTTACCTGGGCTAAAGAAAAAAGAACTGGTCTGTTGCTCAGTGGTCCAAAGTCCTCTTTTCTGATGAGAGCAAATTTTGCATCTCATTTGGAAACCAAGGTCCCAGAGTCTGGAGGAAGAATGAAGAGGCAGACAATCCAAGATGCTTGAAGTCCAGTGTGAAGTTTCCACAGTCTGTGTTGGTTTGGGGAGCCATGTCATCGGCTGGTGTTGGTCCACTGTGCTTTATTAAGTCCAGAGTCAACGCAGCCGCCTACCGGGACATTTTAGAGCACTTCATGCTTCCTTCAGCAGACAAGCTTTATGGAGATGCTGACTTCATTTTCCAGCAGGACTTGCCACCTGCCCACACTGCCAAAAGTACCAAAACCTGGTTCAATGACCATGGTATTACTGTGCTTGATTGGCCAGCAAACTCGCCTGACCTGAACCCCATAGATAATCTATGGGGCATTGCCAAGAGAAAGATGAGAGACATGAGACCAAACAATGCAGAAGATCTGAAGGCCACTATTGAAGCATCTTGGTCTTCCATAACACCTCAGCAGTGCCACAGGCTGATAGCATCCATGCCACGCCGCATTGAGGCATTAATTAATGCAAAAGGGGCCCAAACCAAGTACTGAGTACATATGCATGATTATACTTTTCAGAGGGCCGACATTTCTGTATTTAAAATCCTTTTTTTTATTGATTTCATGTAATATTCTAATTTTCTGAGATTCTGAATTTGGGGTTTTCATAAGCTGTAAGCCATAATCATCAAAATTATATCAAATAAAGGCTTGAAATATCTTACTTTGCTTGTAATGAGTCTATATGATATATTAGTTTCACCTTTTAAGTTGAATTACTGAAATTAATGAACTTTTGCACGATATTCTAATTTTTCGAGTTTCACCTGTAGTGTAAAATCGCTTGAATGTTCAAACAGGCAAACATTGTATACAACCGACAAACCTTCGTGAAGACATATGTTTCATGTATGTTTCTGTTAGCGATTATTTTTCTGAAACACGTCATAAAAACTAAGACGGAGACGGCAACCCGGTTTATTTTCTTTATTTTACAAAAGCACAAGGTTTTGTTGTTATTGTAAAAGTACAACTTTCATAGTTTGTGACGATGTATTAAATGTATAGTATGGGCAAAAATAACGCAGTATTTTGTTAATAACGCAGTATTTTGTTAATAACGCAGTATTTTGTTTAAGCTGTTAACGCTGTCTCGATAGAGAAAAATCTAACAGGACATCACAGCGGCATCACTAGACCCCTTTAATAATTCATAATTCAATATATTGATACCTGATTTCTTTATCAACTGTTTGTTCACTTGAGACATAGCAGACACCCCAATATATCACGTATTTTGGTGTATGAAATTGTCCGTTCAAACACGAGGCGAAAGAGAGCTCTCATCGGCGTGCGAGCGTTAGACGCGACGCGGCTCGCTCACTGTGTCACACAAACTGCACGCAAACATTTATTTGAGTTGTTTTGCCTTTGTTGAGTTGAATAGTGTAAAATCGCTTGAATGTTCAAACTGGAAATCATTAAAACACACAATTGACTTACCTTCGTGAAGACACAAGTAAAATGTCATTTGGCTTTTAAGTCTGGAGCTCCACCGAAATGCTTCATTAGAGAGATTGCTACAGAAGAGCTGCATGTGGTAGACAGAGTTACTCCAGTAGAGGGAGCCTCTTTGCTCAGCCAATGTAAGTGAATGGGATTTTACATGTGGACCGTATTTATCCAGTAGAGGGGGCACTTTTGCTCAGCCATTGTAAATCAATGGGATTTTTAACATTTTTGATCATCTTTTGTGTGTACATTTATATAAACACGTCCATTTCAGCCATTTTGTATTGTATTCATTTTTGCTAAGTAACGTTTGGAAAGACATACATACTACACACGTGTGCCAAATTCCAAGTCAATTGGAGCTAAGATTCAGGATAAGAAGAGCTTTTTAGGTTTTCCAAAATTTTCACTGTACAGGAAAATCCATAATGGCAGAAGTATGGGTCCTTGAGGCTTTTTTGTTCCCCATGAGAAATGAGGCATGTTTACCAAGTTTCAGAAGATTTGGACAAATGGCGTGGAAATGGTATCACTTTGAAAATATTTTTTTTGGGCGTGGCCTGTAGCGCCACCTATGGGCGAATGTTGACCATTCTTGGTTTGGGGGTACCCGTTGGCATGGAGTATCAATGTGCCAATTTAGAAAATTTTTGACCAGAGACTTTTTGAGCTATTTGGGCTCAAGGAGAATAATAATAATAATAAATATAGCTGCAAGCAGCAATGCGGATTCCTCCTCAAAATGGCAAATCATTTAAAACTGATCAGAAGATGGTTGGGGATAAACCCTCCCAATTAAGGAATTCAAAAAAACATGTCTTTGTCTGAATCCTAAACTAAACATTTTCAATATACAGGAAAATCCATACCGGACCTTATGGATCCTTGAGGCTTTTTTGTTCCCAATGAGAAATGAGGTATGTACACCAAGTTTCAGAAGAATTGGACAAATGCCGTGGAAATGGTATCACTTTGAAAATATTTTTTTGAGCGTGGCCTGTAGCGCCACCTATGGTCGAATGTGGGCCATTCTTGGTTTGTGGGTTCCTGTTGGCCTGTAGTATCAATGTACAAAATTAGAAAATATTAGACCAGAAAATGGGAATTTTGGAGTGGCCTGTAGTGCCCCCTAGGGGCGAATGTGGGCCATTCTTGGTTTGTGGGTTCCTTTTGGCCTGTAGAATCAATGTACCAAATTAGAAAATGTTTCACCAGAAAATGGGACATTTGGGAATTACCTGTAGCGCCCCCTAATGGCGAATGTTGGCCATTCTTGGTTTGTGGGTTCCTGTTGGCCTGTAGTATCAATGTGCCAAATTAGAAAAGTTTTGACCAGAAAATGGGAATTTTGGCGTGGCCTTTAAGCTCCTAGTGGCTAATGTTGGCCATTCTTGGTTTGTGGGTTCCTGTTGGCCTGTAGTATCAATGTACCAAATTAGAACATTTTTGACCAGAAAACGGGAATTTTGGCATGGCCTTTAAGCTCCCTAGTGGCTGAATGTCGGCCATTCTTGGTTTGTGGGTTCCTGTTGGCCTGTAGTATCAATGTACCAAATTAGAAAATTTTTGACCAGAAAATGGGAATTTTGGCATGGCCTTTAGCTCCCTAGTGGCGTAATGTCGGCCATTCTTGGTTTGTGGGTTCCTGTTGGCCTGTAGTACCATTGTACCAAATTAGAACATTTTAGACCAGAAAATGGGAATTTCGGCATGGCCTGTAAGCTCCCTAGGGGCTTAATGTTGGCCATTCTTTACGCAGTACTTCAGAGTGATGTCATCTTGAAGCATGTTAGGTTTGAAAAACCATCAGTCAAAATTACATTTGATTTATTGACACGTATATATTGTTAAAATTTGGACATTTACATAAACACACCCCTTTCAGCCATTTTGTATCGTATTCATTTTTCCTCCTTATGGAGGAATCTAATAATAATAATAATAATAATAATAATAATAATAAAACCGTCAAATACAATAGATTCCCTCCTTATGGAGGAATCTAACAAGAAATCTAAACTGTTAATTCAGCCAACCCTAAGGATAAGTACGGTTTAACAAGATAACTAGTTTAATGTGAGTTAAACTTGATCCGTTACTGTCAACCTTAAAGCATGTTTAGCATTGATTTAGCTAGCTATCTATAGCCATACATCCAAACAATATCTAACATTATGCAGGTCCCAGTTTATAGCACTATGTCACCGCGCACAGAAACATTCATTTAACAAGTACACAAGCATGTACCGCAACAAGTTAGCCGATTTGTTAGTTGGTGTGTTTGCTAAACGTTAACCTTCCCTGTCGGAGTTCCAGTCATAGCACCGCTGCATTCATCAGTAGTGTTGGAGGAGGACTCGTGTGGTGGGCATGTTGGAGGAGGACTCGTGTGGTGGGCATGTTGAAGGACGACTCGTGTGGTGGGCATGTTGGAGGACTCGTGTGGTGGGCATGTTGGAGGAGGACTCGTGTGGTGGACATGTTGAAGGACGACTCGTGTGGTGGGCATGTTGGAGGAGGACTCGTGTGGTGGGCATGTTGGAGGAGGACTCGTGTGGCGGGCATTATGAAAGAGGACTCGTGTGGTGGGCATGTTAAAGGAGGACTCGTGTGGTGGGCATGTTGAAGGACGACTCGTGTGGTGTGCATGTTGGAGGAGGACTCGTGTGGTGGGCATGTTGGAGGAGGACTCGTGTGGCGGGCATTATGAAGGAGGACTCGTGTGGTGGGCATGTTGAAGGAGGACTCGTGTGGTGGGCATGTTGAAGGAGGACTCGTGTGGTGGGAATGTTGGAGGAGGACTCGTGTGGTGGGCATGTTGAAGGAGGACTCGTGTGGTGGGCATGTTGGAGGAGGACTCGTGTTGTGGGCATGTTGGAGGAGGACTCGTGTGGCGGGCATGTTGGAGGAGGACTCGTGTGGTGGGCATGTTGAAGGAGGAGGACTCGTGTGGCGGGAATGTTGGAGGAGGACTCGTGTGGTGGGCATGTTGAAGGAGGACTCGTGTGGTGGGCATGTTGAAGGAGGACTCGTGTGGTGGGCATGTTGAAGGAGGACTCGTGTGGTGGGCATGATGGAGGACTCGTGTGGTGGGCATGTTGGAGGAGGACTCGTGTGGTGGGCATGTTGAAGGAGGACTAGTGTGGTGGGCATGTTGAAGGAGGACTCGTGTGGTGGGCATGTTGAAGGAGGTCTCCTACGGTGGGCATGTTGGAGGAGGACTCGTGTGGTGGGCATGTTGGAGGAGGACTACGTGTGGTGGGCATGTTGGAGGAGGACTCGTGTGGTGGGCATGTTGAAGGAGGACTCGTGTGGTGGGCATGTTGAAGGAAGTTCTGTGACAGGGGAACGCTGAGAGGATAACTGCACCAGCTCAGTCTTCTTGCAGGCAACTTTCTGCTCTTTAAGTTTATTCCGTGCACTGTCAAGTGCTTCATCAGATTTGTCGTGTTGTCGGTCTTGGCAGCAATTATCTTGTCGCAAATATTGCATCGCGCACTGTTGGAATCAAGACGCATACACACTACAGCCTCACGTGTGATCCGCATCTCTCGGATACACACACTCACATACACACACACACACATACACACAACCCTAACCCTTTTCCACATCTTTCACATGTATGGGGATTGAGACGCATACACACTACAGCCTCATGTGTGAGACGCATCTCTGGCATACACACTCACATACACACACACACACACTCACTCACATACACACTCACTCACTCACACACACACACACACACACACACACACACACACACACACACACAACCCTAACCCTAACTGTTTTCCACATCTTTCACATGTATGGGGGTTGAGATGCATACACACTACAGCCTCACGTGTGATCCGCATCTCTGGCATACACACACTCGTATACACACACACATACACACAACCCTAACCCTTTTCCACATCTTTCACATGTATGGGGGTTGAGACGCATACACACTACAGCCTCATGTGTGAGACGCATCTCTGGCATACACACACTCACATACACACACACACACACACACACACACACACACACACACTCACTCACTCACATACACACTCACTCACACACACACAACCCTAACCCTAACTGTTTTCCACATCTTTCACATGTATGGGGGTTGAGATGCATACACACTACAGCCTCACGTGTGAGCCGCGTCTCTGGGCATAACCAGCGTAAACTAGTGTTTTTCCTTGATGCCTAAACACATCCAATCACCAGCACTTTTAGATTTGGGCACATCTAGCATGCTACATGCTTATCACTGACATTGACAAGATTAATCCCTTAGATATCGAAATTTGGTATAAGATATTTTTTGATACTCGATAGTTTAGAGGCAATTTGGTCGGTGCCTAAAATGTATCGAACTCGATACCCAGCCCTATTCATAACAGAATTCCATAAGATTGATTCATCAAGCACTTATCATTCGGATACGTAAACGTCCTTGTGGTTGTGGTCGTGAAACTTTGTATTGCCTCTGTTTTTGTTATTGATGTCTTTCCTCCTGCTGGCAGCTTTAAACTATTTGACCAAATCTCTTGTGTAAAGCATGTTCCTTACATCAGCCGGAACACAAACTTGGGCTCCATATGGGGGCATAATTTGTCACCCCCTCATTCCATTCGGCTCATGTGGCATCCCGTCTGCTCTGATGGAGCTCAAATGAGCCTTGAGATCCACAAAGAGCGAGAGATAAAACTCTACAGCCCATTTTAGAAGCCTCATAAACAGTAACCGAAAGTGTGTAAGTGCGTCTCGGTGTGTGAATGAAACAGGATTGCCTTGTATTATTCAGAGATCACAGTTTTATCAGTTTATCAATAGGAAAAGGAACAGATATGTGGACTGCAAGGGCTGCATGAAACACACAAGTTTCATAAATCAGGAAAAGACAGGGAGAGAGAGACAGAAAGGGGCATAATCGAGTGTTTACATCATTTACAGATCATTTGCTGACCTTCATGTCATTCCAAATCTGTATAAACCTTTTTCTTTTTTAGAACAAAACAGGAGATGATTGGCGTGGTGGTGGCGTAGTGGCTAAAGCACAGGGCTGTTAATCAGAAGGTCACAGGTTCTAACCCCACAGCCACCACCATTGTGTCCTTGAGCAAGGCACTTAACTCCAGGTTGCTCCGGGGGGATTGTCCCTGTAATAAGTGCACTGCGCTTTGGATAAAAGCGTCTGCCAAATGCATAAATGTAAATGTAAATGTAAACATTCTGTTAAACATTTCTTTTGAGTTCCACAGAAGAACATATTATAAGACATGCTGGTTTGAAATGGCATGAAGGGAAACGCTGACATTATTTTCAAGTACATATCTTTGTTACTCAAAAGCTGCAAATGCTTTGACAAAACATAATTTTAAGATGCACAAAGTTTTAAGATCAGTTTTAATCTGTCTCAAGCGGTTCAGTGCCTCATAGAAGCAGCTCTAAAAAAGTTGATGTTTTATTTACATGTCCTGCTTCTTTTTTAATTGAACTTTAATAAACCAGCAGGGGCTAAATGGACCATGCTAGCCAGCAAAACCTTGATGCTTCATGCTTGTTCATTTATCCTTCTAAAGAGCAGTTTACTGGAAAAAATTACCTGCAAAGAAGATGATGTCATCAGTATTTTCTATGTGATTTCCTGACTATTTTTGTCAACTTTAAAGAGTAGCTACATGTTAAAGATTCTGCACTCAGCTGGTCATTATCTCAAAATAAACCCAAACAGGATCACAACACTATTTACATGCCTTCCTAACTAAATACATTTTAAAAACCTGGGCATGAAATATTGATTTGAGTTTAAATTATTTAATTAGCTTAGCCTAATTGACATAAGCAACAGAGAGACAAAACACGAGCGGAACTATGTACAAAACCGGATGAGTGGACAGTTATACAGTGTTGCTATGGACAACAGTCACAATTGACCAATCGGAATCAAGTATTACACTGAGCTGTGTAATAATTGCCTAAAGATGGACTTAAAGTTAACAGACATGGACTTAAATCAACAAAACACTAGTTTTGATTTCATGGGGTGTTTTTACGGATGAACAGAGAGTCAGAGAATGAAGATATGCCAGCAGGGCTGCTGGCACACAGATCTGGCACAGCACAGGTGGCACTATGATCCTTAAGAAAGCATTTCCTCCCCTGTCATAGCTGCGCCTACACACAATCTGCTGCCAGCTGCAGTCTCATCGAGCAGTCTGGCATTCTCTCTACTGGGTGCATTTTCACTGTGATGCTGATGAACCACTTTCCATTTCACAGGTCTATTTATAATAGTAAATGTGATCTAAACTTTTACATTTTCTAAAGAATCTGCCCATGCTAAAGATGCCACCATAATGTTTGGCTGTTGTGGGCTGCTGCTACAGCATTGCAATGTAGTTGGTAATGCCATCTGAGTAGACGCTAGGGTCCTTTTAGTAAATCAAAAACACATAAATCATTCATTATGATTCCCATCCCTAGTTCTGAGAGATCTTTAATGTGTTACTATGCTTTTCAAGGGTGTTCTGATTAATTGATTGATAAATAGATCGTAAAACTAACTTATGGGCCAAGACTAACTAACTATCTATTCATCCAACCAACAATCCTTCCAACCAACCAATGAACCAACCAGCCAGCCAACCAACCATTCATCCATCCATCCATCCATCCATCCATCCATCCATCCATTAATCCATCAGTCCAACCAACCAACCATTCATCCATCCATCCATTAATCCATCAGTCTAACCAACCAACCATTCATCCATCGATCCATCTGTTAATCCATCAGTCCAACCAACCATCCATCCATCCAATCAACCAACCAACCAACCATTCATCCATCCATCCATTAATCCATCAGTCCAACCAACCAACCAACCATTCATCCATCCATCCATCCATTAATCCATCAGTCCAACCAACCATCCATCCATCCATCCATCCATCCAACCAACCAACCATTCATCCATAAATCCATCCAACCATCCATCCATTCAACCATCCATCCAACCAACCAACCATTCATCCATCCATACAACCATTCATCCATGCATCCAACCATACAAATAACCAGCCAGCCAGCCAACCAGCCAAACAATCATCCATCCATCTATCCATCAGTCCAACCAACCAACCAACCATTCATCCATCCATCCATTAATCTATCAGTCCAACCAACCAACCATTCATCCATTCAATCAACCATTCATCCATCCATCTATCATCCGTTAATCCATCAGTCCAACCAACCAACCAACCATTCATCCATAAATCCATCCATCCATCCATCCATCCATCCATCCATCCATCCATCCATCCATCCAACCATCCATCCATGCATCCAACCATACAAATAACCAGCCAGCCAGCCAACCAGCCAAACAATCATCCATCCATCCATCAGTCCAACCAACCAACCAACCAACCAACCATTCATCCATCCATCTATCCATCAGTCCAACCATCCATCCAACCAACCAACCATTCATCCATAAATCCATCCATCCATCAATCATCCAACCAACCAACCATTCATCCATAAATCCATCCATCCATCCATCCATCCATCCAACCATCCATCCATCCAACCATTCATCCATGCATCCAACCATACAAAATAACCAGCCAGCCAGCCAAACAATCATCCATCCATCTATCCATCAGTCCAACCAACTAACCATTCATCCATCCATCCATCCATTAATCTATCAGTCCAACCAACCAACCATTCAACCATTCAATCAACCATTCATCCATCCATCCATCTATCTATCCATCCGTTAATCCATCAGTCCAACCATCCATCCAACCAACCAACCAACCATTCATCCATAAATACATCCATCCATTCAACCAACTAACCATCCATTCATCCATCCATCCATCCAACCATCCAACAACCAAACAACCACCCATCCATAAATCCATCCATCCATCCATCCAACCAACCAACCAACCATTCATCCATAAATCCATCCATCCATCCATCCATCCATCCAACCAACCATTCATCCATAAATCCATCCATCCATCCATCCATCCATTCAACCGTCCATCCAACCAACCAACCGTTCATCCATCCATCCAACCATTCATCCATGCATCCAACCATACCAATAACCAGCCAACCATTCATCCATAAATCCATACATCCAACCATCCATCCAACCAACCAACCAACCATTCATCCATAAATCCATCCATCCATTCAACCAACTAACCATCCATTCATCCATCCATCCATCCAACCATCCAACAACCAAACAACCACCCATCCATAAATCCATCCATCCATCCATCCAACCAACCAACCAACCATTCATCCATAAATCCATCCATCCATCCAACCAACCATTCATCCATAAATCCATCCATCCATCCATCCATTCAACCTTCCATCCAACCAACCAACCGTTCATCCATCCATCCAACCATTCATCCATGCATCCAACCATACCAATAACCAGCCAACCATTCATCCATAAATCCATACATCCATCCATCCATTCAACCAACCAACCAACCAACCATTCATCCATAAATCCATCCATCCATCCATCCAACCATTCATCCATGCATCCAACCATACAAATAACCAGCCAGCCAGCCAACCAGCCAAACAATCATCCATCCACCTATCCATCAGTCCAACCAACCAACCATTCATCCATCCATCCATTAATCTATCAGTCCAACCAACCAACCATTCATCCATTCAATCAACCATTCATCCATTCATCTATCTATCATCCATTAATCCATCCGTCCAACCATCCATCCAACCAACCAACCAACCATTCATCCATAAATCCATCCATCCATCAATCCATCCATCCAACCAACCAACCAACCATCCATCCATCCATCCATCAACCAACTAACCATTCATCCATAAATCCATCCATCCATCCATCCAACCAACCAACCATTCATCCATAAATCCATCCATCCATTCAACCATCCATCCAACCAACCATTCATCCATCCATCCAACCATTCATCCATGCATCCAACCATACAAATAACCAGCCAACCATTCATCCATAAATCCATCCATCCATCCATTCAACCAACCAACCAACCATTCATCCATAAATCCATCCATCCATCCATCCAACCAACCATTCATCTATAAATCCATCCATCCATCCATTCAACCATCCATCCATCAACCAACCAACCATCCAACCATTCATCCATGCATCCAACCATACAAATAACCAGCCAGCCAGCCAGCCAACCAACCAATCATCCATACATCTATCCATCAGTCCAACCAACCAACCAACCATTCATCCATCCATCTATTAATCTATCAGTCCAACCAACCAACCATTCATCCATTCAAACAACCATTCATCCATCCATCCATCCATCCATCCAACCAACCATTCAACCAACTAACCATCCATTCATCCATACATCCATCCATCCATTCATCCAACCATCCAACCAACCAACCAACCATTCATCCATAAATCCATCCATCCATCCATCCATCCAACCAACCAACCATTCATCCATAAATCCATCCATCCATCCATCCAACCAACCAACCAACCAACCAACCATTCATCCATAAATCCATCCATCCATACATCCATTCAACCATCCATCCAACCACCAACCATTCATCCATCCATCCATCCAACCATTCATCCATGCATCCAACCATACAAATAACCAGCCAACCATTCATCCATAAATCCATACAGCCATCCATCCATTCAACCAACCAACCAACCAACCATTAATCCATAAATCCATCCATCCATCCATCCATCCATCCATCCATCCAACCAACCATTCATCTATAAATACATCCATCCATCCATCCATCCATTCAACCATCCATCCAACCAACCAACCAACCATGCATCCATCCATCCAACCATTCATCCATGCAGCCAACCATACAAATAACCAGCCAGCCAGCCAGCCAACCAACCAACCAATCATCCATACATCTATCCATCAGTCCAACCAACCAACCATTCATCCATCCATCCATTAATCTATCAGTCCAACCAACCAACCATTCATCCATTCAATCAACCATTCATCCATCCATCCATCCAACCAACCATTCAACCAACCAACCATTCATCCATCCAACCATTCATCCATCCATCCAACCACCATCCATCCATCTATTCAACCAACCAACCATCCATCCGTCCCTTCGTCCATCCATTCATCCATCCATTATCAAGCCAACATAATAACTGACAAGTTGTGTAATAATTGTGCAGCACCATCCTCAAGTCTATATGATATTCGGGTCTCTACATATGACTTGGGTACCTCCTTCAATGTAAGCCTATTGTAGTTTTTTACCCTTTTTTCATCTACCAAACAAAATCCAATCATTTATTAAAGCAACAGCACAACTTTCCTCAACAAGACACATGATTTGAGGTATCATTCATATCTGGAACACAAACACTGTACATTTAATACTTTGAGTTTGTTCAGATCACTATCAGTGTGAGTGTAGGATTAACCAAATAAGAGAGGAAGTGATGAGTCAGCATGTTGGCACTGATGCGGTTAAACACTGCTGTTTAATGAAACACATGCTCCACAAAAAACTCAAAAGACTTCCTCTTACTAAGTCACAACTTCATAAACAGTAAATGCAGAATTCATATTTCAGGTCACAACCATATTCAACCAGGAAACACGCCTGTATGTGGCTTTTATTTTGAGCTATTTTTAGTTTGAATCAAGTTAAAAACAACAGGACAATAAGAAAGATCTGAAGAGGTTTTAAACAATTTTTTTTCTTTGGTGCAGACACATGCATTTAAAGTTTGTTGAAAGGCATCAAGATGCATTAGTCTCTGGCACTTTCTCATCATATTTTTGTCATTTGAGAAACAGAAATCTGTCAAGCATCACTCATTATGTCTGTGTACACACACACTGTCGTACTACATACATCAAGTCAATAAATGGATTGGTGGTGGTGTAGTGGGCTAAAGCACATAACTGGTAATCAGAAGGTTGCTGGTTTGATCCCCACAGTCACCACCATTGTGTCCTTGAGTAAGACATTTAACTCCAGGTTGCTCCGGGGGGATTGTCCCTGTAATAAGTGCTCTGTATAATACATTGGTACTCAGAAGGTTGCTGGTTTGATCCCCACAGTCACCACCATTGTGTCCTTGAGTAAGACACTTAACTCCAGGTTGCTCCGGGGGGATTGTCCCTGTAATAAGTGCTCTGTATAATACATTGGTACTCAGAAGGTTGCTGGTTTGATCCCCACAGTCACCACCATTGTGTCCTTGAGTAAGACACTTAACTCCAGGTTGCTCCGGGGGGATTGTCCCTGTAATAAGTGCTCTGTATAATACATTGGTACCCAGAAGGTTGCTGGTTCGATCCCCACAGCCACCACCATTGTGTCCTTGAGTAAGACACTTAACTCCAGGTTGCTCCGGGGGGATTGTCCCTGTAATAAGTGCTCTGAATAATACATTGGTACCCAGAAGGTTGCTGGTTCGATCCCCACAGCCACCACCATTGTGTCCTTGAGTAAGACACTTAACTCCAGGTTGCTCCGGGGGGATTGTCCCTGTAATAAGTGCTCTGTATAATACATTGGTACCCAGAAGGTTGCTGGTTCGATCCCCACAGCCACCACCATTGTGTCCTTGAGTAAGACACTTAACTCCAGGTTGCTCCGGGGGGATTGTCCCTGTAATAAGTGCTCTGTATAATACATTGGTACCCAGAAGGTTGCTGGTTCGATCCCCACAGCCACCACCATTGTGTCCTTGAGTAAGACACTTAACTCCAGGTTGCTCCGGGGGGGATTGTCCCTGTAATAAGTGCACTGTAAGTCACTTTGGATAAAAGCATCTGCCAAATGCAGAAATGTAAATGTAAATAAATTTATCTGCAAGGAAGTTGTCACAGACGGCATCAGTCGTGCATTACAGACTCACAGTAGACGATCTTCAAATGAAATAGCAGAACTTTAGGATGTCCCTCAAAGAATAATTAGAATTCTACAGAAATCACTTCCTGGTCTCATAAATGTCTCAGCGGAAGATAAGAAATACACGTTTACACAAATTAAAGTCTAACAATGCAGAAAACAGGATGCTTTAGAGGATGACATTGACTCAATGGTGGAAATGATTTTTAGGTTTATGAAATAAAACGGTGGACTACTTTTGTCTGTAAAACATTTTATGCATCATAAATAGACACAATAAAATCATATTTTCACACTTTTCACAGCTTGATTGGAAATGAAAGCCAATAAAAAGGGATATTTTCCTTGATTTTTCTTTGTATTGTCTCAGATCATCTCAAGCATGCTCTTCACTGACACTTAAGTCCCCAATACTTTATTAAAGACAAAATTGTTTGGTGGGATGGAAATTATGCCACAACTGTGGGACAGTCGTAATTTCTGACAAATTGATTGAAATAATTTTCACACAATAAATATTGAAATGGTTTCAGTTTATTTCAATCTTTGTTTAGATGATCATAGTTTTATATGTAATCATTTGTATTTTCTAATGGCTTTTCATAGTTTAATATTGAAAGTCTGTGTCTAAAGAATAAAATATATGAAACATTAAAGACATTTGAAAAGCATTACAAATAAATGATGAAGGCCTGGTAAAAAGTTTCCAGTTCAGTTTTAATGAGACCTCCAAATAACAAAAACAAAACATTTAAAATGTAAAAACATAAAAAAACATTTCGTTTTGTTTTTATACAAATCAACCTCCAGGACATGAAAGTGCATGAAGTTGAAAAAACATCCGTATTCCGATTGTAAACATTTCAAGGGAAACATTCTATAAAAACTTCCAGCATAATTCTCGTAATGGCAAACAGCACCACTGTACTTATAATAAGAGATAATGTGTTATAAAATCCAGCACAATAATATCCTGGTATGCTAAACCCTTTCAAATATTAACAACAATAACAAAGACAAATCATTTTAGCAACTCTATCATTCCCATAGTAACGGACTTCTGATTGAATATTTTAATCGTCTATGCTTGTTGGGATCATGTTTGTAGGTGTGAGTGATTTCCAATGTGTTTTAGTCTCTCTGCATCAATGCCATCCTTGTATTGCTCACTCACTGTTTTTCCATTTCAATATTATCTAGATAGAAGATCCACAATTTTAATTATCCATTCTCAGATCAGCCAAATGTAAGTCTATCAAATAGAATCGATACATTGAAAACAGTCTGATAAGGTTTGTAAGACGGATATATATTGTTCCCCATCTGTCACTAACTTGACGTTGTGTCGATGTAGTGACACTAGAGGGGCTTTTCCACTGCATGGTACAACTCGACTCGTCTCAGCTCGCTTTTTTGAGGGTTTTCCACTGTGGATAGTACTTGGTACCCGATTTTTTAGTGCCACCTCGGTCGAGGTTCCAAGTGAGCCGAGCCGATACTAAATGTGACGTCAAAACCCTGCAGATCACCGATTGGTCAGAGAGGATCGTCACTACCAGCGTCACTGGATTTCCGACACACACCACATCAACCAAGTTTTAAAGTTAGCAACAGCGCTAACAATATAATTTGTTCACGCGACTTACGAATTCTGAAAAGAGAAATGACTGCACAAAACCACGCCGTGATCAATAAACGAGGTGCAGATGGTCCACTCGTTAGCGATGAGCGAAACGTAAAAAGTCTCTCAGGAAGTGTCTCCGCTGTTGGCCGCACACGGATACCAACGGATCTACCAACAGTTAAGGGAAAACTTAAAAAAACATAAAAGTGACTACAGAACCATCAAGGAAAAGTGGAAGTGGTTCGACCAAATGGGCGCTATCTAGACCGGCGAGCAATGGGAAGGAGAGTGCGCTGGACTGGGGTTGTTGGAGTTCACGATGGAGGATGGGACGTTTTGTTATGTTAACTCTACACTCTGCTTGAAAGCTTCACTTTATTTAGTTGACCAGCTACCTCATTCCCTCGTGGGACCTCTTTGTAGACTTGCTGGGCCATTGTGAGTGGTGGTGGCATAGTGTGCTAAAGCACACAACTGGTAATCAGAAGGTTGCTGGTTTGATCCCCACAGTCACCACCATTGTGTCCTTGAGTAAGACACTTAACTCCAGGTTGCTCCGGGGGGATTGTCCCTGTAATAAGTGCACTGTAAGTCGCTTTGGATAAAAGTGTCTGCCAAATGCATAAATGTAAATGTAGAGAGCCCCGTTTGAGCACCTGGAGTCAGTTAAGCTAAAAGCCCTCTAATTGAAGACAGCCCTCCTGACTGTGCTCACTTCCATCAAGAGGGTTGGGGACCTGCAAGCTATCTCTGTCAGCGATACATGCCTAGAGTTCGGTCCGGCATACACTCACCTAATCCTGAGAACCCAGCCGGGATATGTGCCATTTTTAGGGATCAAGTGGTGAAATTGCAAGGCTGCCCCAGGAGGAGGCAGACCCAGCTTTGTCATTGCTGTGTCTGGTACGTGCCTTGCATGTTTACTTGGACCACACAGAGAGCTTTAGACGCTCTGAGTAGCTCTTTGTCTGGTTTGGGGGACAGCAGAAGTGGAAGGCAGTCTCCAAACAGAGGATTGCCCACTGGATTGTGGATGCCATCGCTTTGGCATACCAGGCCCAGGGTACACTGTGTCCCCCTGAAGTAAAAGCACACTCCAATAGGAGTATAGCATCCTCCTGGGCCCTAGCGAACAGCGCCTCTCTAACAGACATCTGTAGAGCAGCAGAGATTTTACAATCTCTAGGTTGAGCCAGTTTCGTCCCATGTGTTAGCGGGTACGAACAGGTAAACATGCAGGCAGCTGGCTGGGTGTACCGCTTGCACTCAGCACCTTTCCTCTCCCTGAGGGGATAACGTGTGCTTTATCAGCCACATGAGTTCCCGGGACTGCCGAACCCTGGATGTCTTTCCTCCCCAGCACCCTGCGGCATGTGAATTTGATGCCAGGATTAGTACTCGTGAAGTATGCTCTGTCAGGTCAGCCTCTGTACTTAAGATAGGTGCTCCATATGTGGTGGTTCCCTGTCAGTAATCCCATATGAGGTATTGTCTATGGTATAGTTTCCCTGATGGCAAACCAGTCTCTTCCCCTGGACAGAGCTCTGCCACTAGTCGCTGCACTTGAAGAGCTCCTCCCTTCTGGATAGGACCTACCCTAGTGACTCCTTTCAATGTGCAGTACTTCCCAGTGGGTAAGTCCATGTGATGTGCTCTCCACATGTTAACCTCCCTTCAGGCAGGATGTGGTCTCTGCGGTGTCCTTTCTCCATGCGGAAAAAGAACACCTTCCTCGGCACAAATATAACCTTGGTCCCAGCTAAGTGAATTTTCATTTTCAAAAAAGAGAGAGAGAAGGTAAAAAACAGCTGATGTGACCTATTCCCATTGTAAGTACGTCTTTCTCCCTCCCCTTGTGGTATGAGGGATTATGCGAATTATGTGGGGCATTGGGAAGGTTACGATGGGGCTGAGTGCTCTTATTACTAGGCACGCGGTAGCCTGCCTGCATCTGCACCACGATCCATGTAGCACAGTTCAGCTGGTTGTGGCGTTTTGTATGAGGACCCCTAATGTCACTACTTTGACACTAAGTCGAGTGAGTGACAGATAGGGAACTTCTTGGTTACTGTTGTAACCTCCGTTCCCTGATGGACTCTGTCTCGGCTCCTCAGCACAAACCTGAATGAGTGGATGCAAGCTGTCTCTTTTTATTCCCGTATGTCCGGGGGAGTGGCATGCAAATTCCACACGCCATATCTCATTGGCCTTTTCTCAAATATCAGAGGTGACTGGGCCTCCCAAGTCTGACCCCTAGTGTCACTACATCGACACAACATCTCGTTCCCTCCATCACGGATATGGAGGTTACAACAGTGACCGAGATGTTTTTAGTTTTATAGCTGATAATAAAATGTCTGGCAGAGGTTCAAAGACTATTACCTGAGCGAGATATTTATGTGGACATAACACTACAAATCTACAAAGATCAATAATAATCTGAGACCTGCTGTGAATTTACACCTTGTAAACACATCACTTCTGGTTTAGATGAAACATAAAACAGTGACTGCCAGACAAAAGACAATTACTGAATCTTTTCTTTAAATGTTGTGACATGGAGTTCCTTAAATTTTTCATAAAATAGGACTCACCGAAGGTTGAGCTTTTTTTAAACTGTTAACTGAATTGTTTTAAGGAAAAAAACAGGATGCTCTGAAATTTTCATCTTCACAAGAACAAAACACTCAAACACTCAAAAACTGGGTCACAAAGTAAAGGCACGACTAAAAGGCAAATATAAGAGTGCTTCAGCACTTAGATGGACGCATATTTTAATAACGACAAAGAACGGCGAAGAGTTACAAATGTTACTGATTGTAGTTCCTAACTCTCTGTTTTACCCTCTGGCTTTCAAGTAAATGTGTTCTATTGCAATTTTAACCATTTCATGTTTATAGGAATGACCTTGGAATGCACAAAAACATATCCATCCATCCATCTATCCATCCATCTATCCATCCATCCATCCATCTATCCATCCATCTATCCATCCATCCGTCCATCCATCTACCCATCCATTCATCCATCCATCCATCCATCCATCCATCCATCCATCCGGTCCATCCATCCATCTATCCATCCATCTATCCATCCATCCATCCATCCGTCCATCCATCTACCCATCTATTCATCCATCCATCCATCCATCCATCCATCCATCCATCCATCTACCCATCCATTCATCCATCCATTCATCCATCCATCTATCCATCCGTCCATCCATCTACCCATCCATTCATCCATCCATCTATCCATCCATCCATCCATCCATCCGTCCATCCATCTACCCATCCATTCATCCATCCATCTATCCATCCATCCGTCCATCCATCTACCCATCCATTCATCCATCCATCCATCCATCCATCCATCCATCCATCCATCCATCTATCCATCCGTCCATCCATCTACCCATCCATTCATCCATCCATCTATCCATCCATCCATCCATCTATCCATCCGTCCATCCATCTACCCATCCATTCATCCATCCATCTATCCATCCATCCATCCATCCAGTCCATCCATCTACCCATCCATTCATCCATCCATCTATCCATCCGTCCATCCATCTACCCATCCATTCATCCATCCATCTATCCATCCATTCATCCATCCATCCATCTATCCATCCATCCATCCATCCGTCCATCCGTCCATCCATCTACCCATCCATTCATCCATCCATCCATCCATCCATCCATCCATCCATCCATCCATCACTGTCTGTTTAACTTTCCATCATCTGTCTGTCTGTCTGTCTATCTATCAATCATCTGTCTGTCTGTCTATATATCTATCTATCACTGTCTGTCTATCTATCATGTTCTGTCTGTCTGTCTATATATCTATTTATACTCTGTCTGTCTATCTATCTATCAATCATCTGTCTGTCTATCTAACAATCATCTGTCTGTCTGTCTATCTATCCGTCCACATCCATCTATCCATCACTGTCTGTTTAACTTTCCATCATCTGTCTGTCTGTCTGTCTATCTATCAATCATCTGTCTGTCTGTCTATATATCTATTTATCATCTGTCTGTCTGTCTGTCTATATATCTAACCATCCATCTATCTATCACTATCTGTCTATCTATCATCTTCTATCTGTCTGTCTAACCATCCATCTATCTATCACTGTCTGTTTAACTTTCCATCATCTGTCTGTCTGTCTATATATCTATTTATCATCTGTCTATCATCGTCTGTCTATCATTTTTTCTGTCTGTCTGTCTGTCTATCATCTGTCTGTCTGTCTATCATCTTCTATCTGTCTGTCTGTCTGTCTATATATCTATTTATCATCTGTCTGTCTATCTGTCTGTCTGTCTGTCTGTCATCTTTCTGTCTGTCTGTCTGTCTGTCTATATATCTAACCATCCATCTATCTATCACTATCTGTCTATCTATCATCTTCTATCTGTCTGTCTAACCATCCATCTATCTATCACTGTCTGTCTATCTATCATCTTCTATCTGTCTGTCTATCTATCACTGTCTGTTTAACTTTCCATCATCTGTCTGTCTGTCTGTCTATCATCTTCTGTCTGTCTGTCTATATATCTATTTATCATCTGTCTATCATCGTCTGTCTATCATTTTTTCTGTCTGTCTGTCTGTCTATCATCTGTCTGTCTGTCTGTCTATCATCTTCTGTCTGTCTGTCTATATATCTATTTATCATCTGTCTATCTGTCTATCAACGTCTGTCTATCATCTGTCTGTCTGTCTGTCTATCATCTGTCTGTCTGTCTGTCTATCATCTTCTGTCTGTCTGTCTATCATCTGTCTGTCTATCTATCTATCATCATCTGTCTGTCTTTTTTGTGTAAATGAAAGCATTGCATTCCTGTCCTAATGAAACACATAGTTGTAAATGTGACTATAAGAGAGGAATCAGCTTCTCTAGACTCAGAATGAGTATCATATGATCATCACTGGGTAAGAATGTTGTATGACCCCTGGAGTCACATATACTGCGAGACCCCAGAGAAGCATCAACTGCTTTCACAGAGCGCTGCTGGAACAACACGCTAGACAGGAAATTAATGTTGTATTTGTCTATGATATTTAAATGTTTACTCAATATTTTAGAAGATGTGAGAACTGCCTGAGGGAGACTCGTGACGATAGAGGGGTTCATAATTAAATAGCATCTTAATCTATACTGTACACTTTACACTGTGAATCAGTTGCCACATTACCTCACCACATGCACTTTAAATCAGCAAGTGCTGTCCTTAAAATGTACGCATTTCAATTTCACCACATGCAACTGCATAATCTTTAACTAAATTAAATTAGTAAAACGTGAATAAATGTCAGTTTTATTCATGTACATTTTTTAAAGATTAATTTGAATATTGTTATGAAATTAAAATGCATAAATCTTAAAAAATAGGCAAAAAAAACCTAATTAAGGTTAAATATTATGGCTTTAACCTATTTTAAAGACGCCAATATTAAATGCATTTATGTTATATTGTCTTGGACTCTCGGTCAACACTTATTTTCGTCATGTCTAATCATCTAATAAAATTCAAGCGAGCTTTTGACAAAACCGAACACATCTTTAAGAACTACAATACTTAATTCACAGAAGAAACTGTCATAAGTTGAAAAAGAAAAATGGGGCATTTATAAAATAAATACTGCTTTCAAACGCTCCCTCAGATCCACGTTTGCTCTTGCAACCAACCAACAAACTGCAGGTGACGCGTCTCATTAGACCGGATGTGATGCAAATATTGGATTTGGACATGCCTTGATGCCTTTGCACCCCCGTATACACTAGGGATGTAACGATATCAAAATCTCACGGTACGATACAATTTCGATATTGACCTCACGGTACGATATTTATTGCGATATTGTGGAAAAGCTCACGGTATTGTTAAATAGCTCACGATAGTGTTTGTGATGATAATAGCGAAAAAATACTGACATTTATTCTGCTTTTGCCAGTCAACAGGCAATGTATTATTGTATTTATGGATCATGACAACATAAAACGCTGATCACATAGTGCTTTTAAAGTGCAAGTTGTAGTCAGGAACATCAATATTCTGTATAGTAATATTTGGTTGCATAACTGATTCTTCTGTGCAATGGTCAAGTTAAGAAGCAACTAGAACAATTGTAAACAATAGGGAATTCCCTTTAAGTGCAAACAAAGATCAAGTTAAGTCAGGTTTATGCATAAGGCAAATAAAAGCAGCCTTTTAAAACTGGTATTTAGGAACATGACTTAAACTTAAATAAAATAGTCAGTCAAAAAGCCTTTTAAAAAACACTGACCTATCATTTAGCTTATGTTCACGTTTTTCATCAGAAAGATCAAAATAGTCCATTGTCTGTCCACCACCACCTCTCCTTTTGCGTTTTTTGACATGACGAAACCAAAATGTTTCCAGACATCTGATTTAAAAGCTGCAGGGGCTGGCACAATCTCAACTTCGGGGTTGTTGTTTTCATCCTTACAAGTATCGCTGTCGGCCCTGCTGGCTTGCTGTGAGCTTGTGTGGACAGCGTGTAGCGTGCAATCCTATTGGCTTAACAACGGTTGTTGTGACGACGCAGCGCAAAGGATCATGGTCTATGTAGTTAACAATGATTTGTTCCGCGGGACTGTGTTTAATCCTCTTGCTTTTTGACGGACACCTGTCCTTTTAATATTGTAACCCAACCACGACGATATCGAGACACGTTTACCACCGCGATAGCGCGATATCGTCAATATCGTTACATCCCTAGTATACACCCTATAGAGGAAGCGTTTTCAGCTTCTGGACGCAGCTCGTGTGCTCTGTTGTAAAGGGAACATTTGGGAAAATGTAGAAGGTCATCCAAATATTCCAAGTCAATGCACGAACACTTGCAATCGGCACACCTTACACATACTGTGCACTGTAAACCAGTAAGAATAGCGAATGATATGAACTACCAACACTGTGAAAATAACCCACTAAAACGGCCCAACACTCAATCCAGCATCATGGGTTAAAAAAATTACCCAGAAAAAATGAGTGCCCCATTTCTGTAAAACAGCAAACACCTGATTCGACACTATTCACGCAAAGATTATACACAAAGTTCTTATTTTGAACACATCTGCCTCAATTATTACTAAAGTCACCAAACAAACTGTACTTCTCAATGAATGTATGATCCTCTTTTCCTTCCCCAAAGAAAGAGCACAGAAGCCCGGAACAATGTGGTTATATGGTACAATGTCTAAAGATAGATCGTATTAATGTGCATCCACCAAATCCCACATTCCCAAACCTAACAGGTATTATTTTCCATCCGGAATACAAAGTACATGTTGGAAACCCATCCACACAGACGGAGCAGCTTCTCCCAGTTGCTTTATTAAAGAGGTTATAACATTGACTCCTAAACCCAATAAGGTCAAACTATTTATGGAAAATTGGAGGCCCATTAGTTTACTTCGTAATGACAGTATGATTTTGCAATGATTTGCGATGTAAAATCCCGGGATGATTTCTCTTCCCAGCCCTGTAGACAGGTCTTAGATCTTACTCATTATAATTATTTGATTGATGCAATCATAATAGTTTGTTTATAGATGTTTATAAGGTTTTCAAAATGGTGAACAGGTACTAAAAACAAAATTATTTTCATTTTGTTTCGTTCTGAGCAAAAACTGTATTTTTCCGGTCCAGACGTTCCACAGCCTCCTTTCTAATTGGTAACCGGTTAGAAGGTATTAAAAGAACAGTTAATAACGGTCTTTTTAAAGTGACAGTACTTTGGCTAATGGGTGGGTGAAATGCCAGTTACAGTGTTGCCAGATCCCGCAAGAGAAACAAGCTTTTACCTCTAATAATGTTACATTGTATCTGGATTAACCGTGCATGTGCAGTATATGTCATAATTACTGTATACATAATTGTAATATACATTGTGTATAAACTGTTACAAAGGTGTTTATCCACAATGAGCAATTAGGCAAAGAAATGTGCGATGCAGCAGTTTCCTTCAGGAACAAAACACACATTTAATTTTTTCGGGCAACGTGAATGGTGTAGTTAGGGACAGATTGACCACCGCTGCCCAGGTGCCTCTATACTCAAAGGGCCCTGAACATCACTAAAACAATGTTAGAGCTCCATAATCTCAGGCCTGTTGCTAATGTAGCAGATTCCCAAACCAGCATATCACGAAGTGCATTCTGTGTTGAGCGAGCGGCACTGGGCGTCCTGAGCAAGCGGAATTTTAAAAAAGGTGCTCTCCACTCAGGTGAAATTATCACCGCTACCCTCAACGCTCCACGCTCGCCCCGCTCCGCTCAATGCTCTGATCCGCGCATCTGATCAAGTGACTCATTGTGCATGACACCGCAGAGACTCACAGCATGTGGAGACTCATGCTACTCTCCACGATCCACACACAACTCACCACACGCCCCATTGAGAGAACCACTAATCACCACCACGAGGAGGTTACCCCATGTGACTCTACCCTCCCTAGCAACCGGGCCAATTTGGTTACCCCATGTGACTCTACCCTCCCTAGCAACCGGCCCAATTTGGTTACCCCATGTGACTCTACCCTCCCTAGCAACCGAGCCAATTTGGTTACCCCATGTGACTCTACCCTCCCTAGAAACTGGGCCAATTTGGTTACCCCATGTGACTCTACCCTCCCTAGCAACCGGCCCAATTTGGTTACCCCATGTGACTCTACCCTCCCTAGCAACTGGGCCAATTTGGTTACCCCATATGACTCTACCCTCCCTAGCAACCAGGACAATTTGGTTACCCCATATGACTCTACCCTCCCTAGCAACCGGGCCAATTTGGTTACCCCATGTGACTCTACCCTCCCTAGCAACCGGGACAATTTGGTTACCCCATATGACTCTACCCTCCCTAGCAACCGGGACAATTTGGTTACCCCATATGACTCTACCCTCCCTAGCAACCGGGCCAATTTGGTTACCCCATGTGACTCTACCCTCCCTAGCAACCGGGCCAATTTGGTTACCCCATGTGACTCTACCCTCCCTAGCAACCGGGCCAATTTGGTTACCCCATGTGACTCTACCCTCCCTACCAACTGGCCAATTTGGTTACCCCATGTGACTCTACTCTCCCTAGCAACCGGGACAATTTGGTTGCTAAGGAGATCTGACTGGAGTCACTCAGCACACCCTGGATTCAAACTCACGACTGCAGGTGTGATAGTTGGCATCAATACTCGCTGAGATACCCAGACCCGAGACAGGTGGCTCTTAACACATCCGCACTGTTCTTACATTTTAGTTTATAATGTTACGAACACAAGCGGAGTGAAACAAACAGAGAAGCGTCGTTACTCATAGAACGTCTCTCGTCCAATCAGACTCAAGAACCGGAACAGCAATGTATGTCAAAGACATTAATTATGTTGTGACTATGTATAAAATGTCTTGTTCGTATGACACTGAATGATTTTAATAAAAGAGGGAAAAAAGGAGCAAATTCACTGTTTGGCCAAAGACAGAAGAGATGATATTGCATGTTACAGCTGTTGTTTGTTTCCAGGCTTGCATTTGGGGTTATTACCTGTTTTATACTGCATGTGTTGCGATCACATGACCAGCTGTGTCTCGCGATTTGAACGTGTTAATAACTGAATTAAACACATCAAATAAAGACAAACTTACCACATAATCTTTTGTCCAGATAATGTCAAATGTTGCCTGCGGGTACATCACATGATCGCAGTGGCTCTTGTTGTATCAGTGTTCTTAGGGGCACAATGTACGTCAAACTGTAAATTGAAAAGTAAAATAGTGTTTAATGTGAAAGAACAAATGACCCGTGAAAATGTATCACGGTGGCCTGACAAAGCAATAGGTTTGCCTAAATTTTAGCTGTCTTTTGAAGCTATTTCAGCAGCACAAAATAACTTTTTGTTGCATTATATGCCACTACATACCTGTAAACATGATTCACAGACGAGTGTCCGCGAGAAGCGTCAGCACACCTGTCACCTGAAAGATTTTAATGGCATCTACTTTATTGTGTATAATTGGTCATGTACACATTTTATGCAAGAGGAATAGTTATTGTGTGTGTGTGTGTACATCTATTAGACCTTAATGTTTAAAAACTGTTTTCCAATCAAGCGAATCATGAATGTTGTGAGAAATGTGGTGTTTGTCTCCTCCTTGTGGTCACACGTGTACCTGCACGTGTGTTTAGCACTGGAAGGTGTCAATAGTTTCATATAATTGAATAAACAGTTTGTTGTTGTTGTTTTTATTGTATTCATATGTTCATGGTAAAAGGCATTTGTTTATAGCCTATGTGTAACATTTCAAATTAAACATCTTATATAATGTTTTGTAAAATAAATGTGTTTTGAGATGTTTTTCTGAAATTAGTTTTGTTTATATCACATACTGTAAACCTAATAATCCCCACCTTCCCAAAACAAATAATAATAATAATTAGTGCTATCCTTTGATAAAGCCTTCATAAATGCCATCCTTTTATAGAATTAATCTCAAATGTATATCAAGACATGGTCCGTGGCATTTCCTGCCCTCTTTCATAGTTTTGTTGTATCGCAATATATTTGAGCTTCTCTAGTTTTTAATATGATAATAAAGAATAAATATTATAGTATTTATTCTGACTGTCATACATCAAAGTCATATGTGTCAACTTTAAAAAAAAATCACTTCTATATACTAAATGGTGGCTCAGCGGTTAAGGCTCTGGGTTACTGATCAGAAGGTCGTGGGTTCAAGCCCCAACACCACCAAGACACCACTGTTGGGCCCTTGAGCAAGGCCCTTGAACCTATCTGCTCCAGGGGCCGTATCATGGCTGACCCTGCACTCTGACCCCAGCTTAGTTTAGCTTAGCTGGGATATGTGAAAAATAAATAATTTCACCATGTATATGCAGAAATGTATGTATAATGTGTGACAATTGGTCAAATTAAATTAAATTAAATTAAATTAATTAAATATATGTGTTTACTCAGATCAAGTGTCCTTTGGAGAGTCCGCCAATGGAGTTTTGATGCCATCTTGTGGCCATTTGCCGGTACTGCATCCAAACAAAGTGTTACAGAGAGCTCTTATTAAAACTTAGAAACTCAAATCTTGCACACAACTATATTAGTCATATGGCTTTAAATTTCTGCCATATTTTTTTTTAAAGTGAATCATATTTTTTTAATATATTTTTATAATTTAGTGCAGCCCTTTCACTTCCACAATAAACGTCCAAGTGTCTTTAAAAAGTCAAACATTAGGTCTGTAACTCCCAAGCATTCGTGACCATGTATATTTGAGTGTTTGATTTTTTTGGCCTGTGCTCAAAAAGGGGTTTGACTGTTAATGTGACAGAACAAATGTCCACAAATACCTCTCAGATGTCCTATTTTAAAATGTAAACATGGCGGCCTGGCAAAGCTTTATCTCTAGAGAAACTCGAAAAGGTTTTATTTAAAAGATATCAGCTACTTTTTGCATTATATGCTACTACATACCTATACGCATGAATCAGGTGCTGTATCGATCCAGGTGCAGGAATAATTATTGTGTTTGTGTGTGTGAACGTCATCCTCTAGGCCGGAATGATTTACAACGCTTTGCTTGTTTGTCTCCCCCTTGTGGTCAAACTTGTACCTGCACGTGTGTTTTCACAGTCACTCCAATTATATAACTCTTATAATAATCGAACACACAATAATCTGTTGATTTACATAATTTAACAGATTAATAATTTTTGTCTATTTATTTTTTGTAATGTTTGTTTTATATTTGAACATGTTTACCATGTTTGCTGTTCCAATAAAAATAATAATAATAAATAATAATATAAAAAATGTTAATAAATGTTAATAATCTGTTTACTGTGGCTTCTTTGTATTTTCCTTCAAGCAATAAAAAAATAAAAATTAAATAAAAAAATATCTATGCAACTATATCCGTCTTAGCGCAGTCAAGGAAGCGTGATGATGTCACGCGCACAGCGGACGCAGGGGACAGATGACAGATTTGGGTAAACTTGCACCTGCACGTAAGTTTTCACAATGCACTCTAATAATAATTAATAATAATAACAACAGATTAATTATTTTTTGTCTAATTCTTTTTTTAATGTTTACATTATATTTGAACAAACTCGTTCAAATATAATGTAAACATTAAAAAAAAATTAGACAAAAATAATTTTTCGATAAAAATAATAAATAATAATAAAAAAAATTATAAAAAAATGATATATTTTATAATGATATATATATATATATTTTTATTATTATTATTATTATTATTATTTAATTTTTTTACACCTCCAAAATTCTTGATTTATTGTAAATCTATATATATGTCAATCTCAGTGTAGTCGAGGAAGCGTGATGACGTCACGCGCACAGCGGAAGAGGAGGACAGATGATGCAAAGTCGTCGGCGGTTGAATGCATTATGAGCGCGTCCCGATTGAAGTTTGCGCTGCTGGTGGTTGTTTACAGTGTGTGTCATGCGTTGGAGGGGGGGATGCTGTTTCCCAGAGAATCTCCCTCCAGAGAAGTGAAAGATGTCAGCGGGTTGTGGCGCTTCAGAGCGGATCTCTCTCCGGACCGGAAGCAAGGCTTTGAGCAGGCGTGGTACAAGAGTCCACTGGCCGAGGTAATCATATATAATCTCTATATAATATCTATGGAGGTAATGCCGAATCTCACGGGTCAGTCAACAGAAACACTTTCTTCGGATCTCATAAACCTGTTGACAATTGCTTGAATGCTTTAATGTTGTTTTGTAGACAAAATCACGATTTATTTAATAAAGCTTAATTTTAAATAAATTATATTTTCTAATTAAATATGTATTTTTTTTTAAATGATGTATTTAATTATTACGTAATAAAGTAATTATTTTAGAATATATATTATATATAATATAAGTTTTAGTTTTTTAATTGAAAACTGCAATATTTTTATTTAAATTATTATTTAATATTTATAAATTGTTAATTTAACTAAAATGTATGAAGTATACAATTATAATGAGAGACGATTTGCAGAATATATGTTTAACCAGTTGTCTTCTTGTGTTCCTCTTCTTGCACAATTCACTGATGTGTGTGTGTGTGTGTGTGTGTGTGTGTGTGTGTGTGTGTGTGTGTGTGTGTGTGTGTTGTTGGATTTGTTTTGAGTTTATAAATTATGTAGGTTACAAAATAATTGGGGATTGTGTCAATTGCAATGTTAATATAATTATTTTGTTGAAAAAGTGTAGTTTAATTAGTATATATTGATTATAGAGCAGTATTAGTTTTAGTTTTTATCATAAATAATATACTGTAAGTACGTCTCATTAACCTCTTCAACTCTGCATTTTGGGCTGCCGTCAGCAATTTTTCACACTCAAATTTAAAAGCTCACCATTTACACACACATTGGACTAATTGCCCCCCCAATAAAATAAAAAAGACTCATTTGGAAATAATATTGCACATGTTTACAACCTTAAGATGAATAGAAAAGGCTTTGTTGTTGTTGTTGTTGTCCTAACCCAGCCAGCAATGACATGTGGGGCCCAGATGAGGGCTTCATGGGCGGCAAATGTGGGCCCCATATGGGCTTGCACCCGGGATCCACATTGGGGAAAGCCGTGGAAGCCCAGACGTACTAAAAGTTTATGGGTTTGCACTTATATTCATTCTTCGTTTTTAGTTTTTCTTAGATTGTTTCCTTAAACAATTTGGCATGGTTGGGCTTAGATAGGCCTTGCATGAATTGCCCAGTTATGACCCACATAAGATCCTTACAGAGCCCACTTTAAGCCCATAGGGGCATTCACAGTTGAATCCTGGTGCAAGCCCACTTTAAACCCATTTGGGCAGGTGGGGCCCAAATGGGTCTGACATGAATTACCCAGTTAAGACCCATGTAGTACCCTTACAGGTCCCACTTTTAGTACGTCTGGGCTTCCACGGCTTTCCCCAATGTGGATCCCGGGTGCAAGCCCATATGGGGCCCACATTTGCCGCCCATGAAGCCCTCATCTGGGCCCCACATGTCATTGCTGGCTGGGAACTTTGTAAGCATGTAATTCTGGTTCTGTTCACTCTAACTCTCTCCAAAAAGTCTTATTTTATTTCACTAGATGGCAGCTGGTACTTATAGATTTTCCATAATCATCCCCCGTCACAATATACAGATCTGAACTGTAGGTGGCGCTCTAATGCATTTTATTCCTCTCAGTTGTGCTCGTCCATAGACATTCAGTCTAATTTTCAGTTCATGCACCACCCCATTGTTTCATTGAATATCTCGGCCTCTGAGTGGACTAGAAGTCTAATCTAGGTGTCATTAGAAAGGGGAGAGCCTCAACTTTGTGATCATATATAACATTTTATCATCAATAATCAAAACTTACATTTATGATTATTTGTTTAGCATGCTTATTATGATGGGTAGCATATTTTGTTCTGGGCATCTAAGATATAACATTGGATTATTCACACAAGCTCATGGACAAGAGAAAATGGCTCATTTTGTAGATTTAACTGTTTGTCATAAAATTTTAGCTTCTTGGAGATTATAGCAGCAGTGATCGGCACGTTAAAACAGATGTTTTTATTTGATGTCTTACCGAAATCATATTTCACTTTGTGCTTCTTTTCAAATCTTTTGAACAATGGTATTAGAGCAACAAAATAAACTATACAGTCGCATTCCTGGGAATGAGAGCTTTCATTTGATATATGACTTGTCTGTTTAAGTGCTACGTGAAGACTTTTATATTCATATGATCATTTCTACCACATGACCACTAGGTGGCGCTTATTTGCGACGCGGATGTTTCAGGCCTTATTTTGTTATGTCATGCAACAAAAATGCAGAAGTGATGGTATTCTTTAAAAAGTTCAGATTCTAAGCTTTCAAATGATACCACATATACCTGATTTAAGTATCTGGGGACTTTAACGTTTAAACGTAACTACATTTTCACTTAGGGGTGTACTCAGTTTTGTTGCCAGAGGTTTAGACATTAATGGCTGTGTGTTGAGTTATTTTGAGGGGACAGTAAATTTACACTGTTATACAAGTTGTACACTCACTACTTTACATTGTAGCAAAGTGTCATTTCTTCAGTGTTGTCACATGAAAAGATATAATCAAATATTTACAAAAATGTGAGGGGTGTACTTACTTTTGTGAGATACTGTATTTGTTAAAGAGTGCATTTTTGTGATTTATGTGTGTTTATTACCCCTGCAGACGGGTCCAGTGATTGACATGCCTGTACCCTCCAGCTACAATGACATCACGCAAGACGTTAAAATCAGGGATTTCATTGGCTGGGTTTGGTATGAGAAGGAAGTGTGGGTGCCCGCACGCTGGATCCAGGATGAGGGAACACGAGTGATGCTCCGAGTTGGAAGTGCACACTATTATTCTGTGCTTGTGAGTACATGAGGGGCAGATCTCTGTTCTTTCAGTCATTTTTCACCGCTAGTGAACTCGTGATTCATCGCCGTCTCAGGACTGACTGACAGATTTGTGATATTTTTGTCTTGCAGTGGGTGAATGGGATTAAAATGACGGAACACGAGGGCGGTCATCTCCCCTTCGAGGCCGACATCAGCGGTGTGCTGCGACAGAGTCCCGGAAGCACGTGTCGAATCACCATCGCAGTGAACAACACTTTAACTCTCGAGACTCTGCCACCAGGAACCATTCAATACTTGACCGATCGCACCAGGTCAGATGCACGACATTGCCTTACAGCTTACAGTCGCCCCAAAAGTATTTGGACACTTTTAGTAAAGGAAGTTCTGTCATCATGTATTAACATCTTCATGTTGTTCCAAACCATATGACTTTCGTCTACGGAACTCAGGATTTAGGGAAAACGGTGCAATGAAAGTGAATGGTGACTGGCATTGTGCCTAGCGTCATGGCTGGATTTTTTTTCTCTGGACAATCTTCACTGTGACTTTTAATCAAGTGGTGTTAGGCTGGAAACAGTAACTCTCAATATCCTCATGGATGAAATTGTAATTTGTGTAACGTCATCTTTTGCACACAGATATCCTGCCGGCTACTTCATACAAAACACTAACTTTGACTTCTTCAACTATGCTGGAATACACCGATCTGTGCTGCTGTACACCACACCGGAGGTGCACATCGATGACATAACCGTGGAGACATCGTTCTCGGATAACATCGGTAAGACCTGGAAATCACATGTCTTACGATCCCAAGTTCATTGAACAGGTCAAACGTTGTAACACAAATGTTGTAACCGGATGATTTGCTTGACGTTCCTGTGTTTGTAGGGCTGGTCAGTTATAAAGTGTCTGTGTTGGGCGGCTCTAAGGCCGATGTGAAAGTGACGCTGTCGGCTCAGGACGGCCGATGTGTGGCCTCCGCAAACGGATCTACAGGAGTTCTGAAAGTCACCGATGTCAATCTCTGGTGGCCGTACCTGATGCACGAAAACCCGGGATACCTGTACTCCATGGAGGTCAGTGATATTACTCTGTGGCACTGTGGAAACATATATGGATAAGGTGGTAGAGCGGGTCGGTCACTAATCGCAGGATTGGTGGTTTG
>NC_068279.1:105000-145000 GCF_025860055.1 Xyrauchen texanus | reverse complement strand
GTGGTGCAGAAATTACACACTTCAGTAATAATGATGCTTGTGAAGTGTTTTGGCTTATTTAGGAAAGGGGGGCTCTGAAGTTCCTCTTATGCCTTTATAGGTTAATCTGTAAGTATCTTGTATTATTATCTGTTTTTGCACTCATTTTGCATTTGTGCGTGTGTGTTTCAGCCGCAGTTTTGGGAATGCTTCTTTGGCCCATCATATGATTGTCATGGAGGAGCTGGTGAGACGTGATAAGAATCACCCATCTGTGGTCATGTGGTCTGTGGCCAATGAACCGGCGTCTGAGATGCCGCCAGCTGAATTCTATTTCAAGTGAGACAAAATAAGTGTGAATAACTCATTTTGTTTAAAAGGATGATTCATTATTTATTCACCCACCCTCATGTTTCTCCCAAACCCATACGCTGTTATTGTTGTTCTATGGAAGCACAAAATATCAATAGATTATAGTTTACACATGCTATCAAGCTCCAAACAAGACAAAAAGCACCATAGAGGCAATATAAAAGTAGTCCATATGGCTCATGCGTTATAGTTCAAGGCTTCTAACGCCATATGATAGCTTTGTGTGAAAATCAGATGGAAATTTAAGTCGTTATTCACTGATAATCTCCCTTCTTTTTAATAAATGTTCTGGGTGAACTGATTAGCGATGTTTTGAGTTCAGAATGTTACAGTGTGTCTCATCAAACTACATCAGAAGAGCAAGAAACCCTGTTGTTCCTGAAATGAGCTTTTTAAACGTGTTAACCGTTTGTGATGTAATGGTATATGTTACCCCATGTGCCCTCGTGGTGGCATGTGACTCTACCCTCCCTAGCAACCGGCCCAATTTGGTTACCCCATGTGACTCTACCCTCCATAGCAACTGAGCCAATTTGGTAACCCCATGTGACTCTACCCTCCCTAGCAACCGGCCCAATTTGGTAACCCCATGTGACTGTACCCTCCCTAGCAACCGGGCCAATTTGGTTACCCCATGTGACTCTACCCTCCCTAGCAACCGGCCCAATTTGGTTACCCCATGTGACTCTACCCTCCCTAGCAACCGGCCCAATTTGGTTACCCCATGTGACTCTACCCTCCCTAGCAACCGGCCCAATTTGGTTACCCCATGTGACTCTACCCTCCCTAGCAACCGGCCCAATTTGGTTGCTAAGGAGACCTGGCTGGAGTCATTCACCACGCCCTGGATTCAAACTCATGACTCCAGATGTGATAGTCAACGGCAATACTCGCTGAGATTCTGAGCCCGACAATACTATGAGACATTGTAACATTTTGAAAGAACAAAATCCTATTAGCCTAACATGCTGAATTTACCTTCTTTATGTATTCTTGACATATGACTAGTTTCTTATTAAAATGTCTGGCACATCATAAACACTTTACTGTTGTATTTTGTTTGTAGAGAACTCGTGTCACGTACTAGATTCTTGGATTCCACTCGACCTGTCACATACATCACAAACAGCAACTATGCCAGAGATAAAGGGGTGAGACATGTACATCATTTTATGGTCCACTTATATGGCGCTTTTTTTAATCTTAGAGGTTACCATAGCGCTTTACACTGTGTCCCAATCACCCATTCTCACACACACACACACACACACACACACACACACACACACACACACACACACACACACACACACACACCAATGGTGGCAGAGCTGTATGTAAGGCACTAGTCTGCCATTGGGAGTAACTTGGGGTTCAGTGTCTTGCCCAAGGACACTTCGGCATGTGGAGTCATGTGGGCCGGGATTCGAACCACCAACCCTGTGATTAGCAGCCGACCCGCTGTACCACCTGACCCACAGCCGACGAGGAGGTTACCCCACGAGGACTCTATCCTCCCTAGCAACCGGGCTTTTGTACATTGCTTTTGACAACCTGGTACAACTGAAGTATGTCACCTGTTTAAACGCTGTTTATCTTGTATCACGTTGAGTAACGGTTAGTTTGGCGTTAAATTACAGTATATCTGTGCCATGAAAATACATCAGTCACATTCAGTCTTTGAATATTCTCTTTCTTAACCTTTTGATTAAACTGGCTGTTGATTTCCATTTGATAATTTCATGTATTGACATCAGTGTCTTGGCTGTCCTCTTTGCTTATAAAAGGAGTGTCATCGCTCAATACTTAACAGGTGTGTATCTACAGTAAAGGGCGTTTTTGCTTTTGAGTATCAATAAATGTTTTGTCAGTATCTCACGTATGTAGAGCACAAATAATCCTGTTTTCTATATTTTATGACCCCTTTAATGTGAATTAAAGGCTTTTTCTGTTGTCGTTGTCTCTCCCTCAGGCTCCATATGTGGATGTTATCTGTGTCAACAGCTACTTCTCGTGGTATCATGACCCGGGACACGTTGAAGTCATCAGTATTCAGCTCAACACTCAGTTTGATAACTGGTATGAGAAGTACAAGAAACCCCTAATACAGAGTGAATATGGAGCGGACGCCGTGCCTGGCCTGCACAATGTAAGTCTACAACCTTTCAATAATAAAGGATCATTTTTAACCCAGATTTCATATTACACCCCGTTTTAAAGCTGGTCTAGCTGTGTTCTTTTACTCTTTTAAAAGCATTGTTCACAGAAATAATGTACTCATCCTCATGTCATTCCAAACCCATATGTTTGCACCGCTGTTTCGCATAACATGAAAGCAGACCGTGATCAGCGGCTGTCATAATAGTGACAAAGAACGTTCACATTATGTTCCTGATCTTCAGAAGTCACTCCGTATATTTATGAGGATCAAACACACATTTTAGTCTGTATTCACTGATGATCTTCCCCTCTAGTGTGGCTCTCAAATCACACATCAAGTCGCATCAAGCCAGAGTTGATATCCGTGACCATTCAGGTGCCAAATGCAAGTAAAATTGGCTTTTGTGAGTAAATTAGTAAATGAGTTACTGGTCAGGAACATGTTAGTAACTGCTAAACAATACGTGATACAGATTGAATTGGAAGAATAATCGCCTGAACTTCACTAATGACGCGAACACTTCAGATCAAAGACTTTCAAACGGACTACTAAGAAAAGTCTCTCACATCTTCTCGTAACGATCAGTTGACCGCACGGCAGCTGACAGAGATGTGAATGTGCTGCGCATGTTTAAACGCCGTTGTCAAGGACCAATCACAAATCTGTATTGTTTACCCCCCTTTAGTTTTACATTTAAAGAGTTTAATTTGACCATTATTTGTATTCTTTTCACGCACTTAATCACAGGAGATTTATAGACGGTTGTTCATTCCTGTTTCTGAACTCAAGACACTTAGACAAATCTGTACATTGTACTTTATTGAAACATGTAACCAACTTTTCTACATATGCACATGCATTGTATACATGCATTGTAAACATGCATTTGTTTGTAAACATGCATTTGTTTGTAAACATGCACATGGTGTTTTTGTAAATATGCAATTATTTACAAAATTATATTATGCAAAAATTGGCCTGCTGATGTCAGGTGTGGCACAAGGTTCATTTTCTTTGTTGTGGTGCAGGATCCGCCCATGATGTTCACAGAGGAGTATCAAAAGACCGTCCTGCAGAACTACCACAACGTGTTTGATCAGAAGAGGAAGCAGTTTGTCATTGGAGAACTCATCTGGAACTTTGCTGACTTCATGACGGCTCAAAGTGAGAAATAATCGCAACCTTTTACTTTATTACAAATATGCAGCCCTACAACTGTGGTGCAGTGGGCTGTGCTTGTGTGCTCGGGACATATAAGAGCTGCTCACGGGGACCACAGGTTCGAGTCTGACCTGGGTCATATCCTAATCCAACTCCCGCTCTCTCAACCCTACTGTCCTGTCCTACTCACACACACACACACACACACACATTCTCACACACTCACTCACTCACACACACACACACACACACACACACACACACATTCTCACACACTCACTCACTCACTCACTCACTCACACACACACACACATTCTCACACACTCACTCACTCACACACACACACACACACACACACACATTCTCACACACTCACTCACTCACACACATTCTCACACACACACACATTCTCACACACTCACTCACTCTCACACACACACACACACACACACACACACACACACATTCTCACACTCTCACACACACACACACACACACACACACATTCTCACACACTCACTCACATTCTCACACACACACATTCTCACACACTCACACACACACACACACACACACACACACAGTGTTCATTCCTTTCATAGCTCCTTGACTCGTACACAGAAAACACCATCATGAGCTTTGCAGTTTGTAGCTGGAGGCACATACAGACTACACATTTATTTAATTAAACAGCACCCTTTTGCAGTTTAATAACCATATTGGGCCACTAATGCAAAAATGTAGTGTCACATGACAGAGTTTGCCCCAATCGTTAGCCTGTGTTACCATGACGACAGTATTAAAAGCCCATTTATTGTATGTGATTATGGATGGATCTTTATGGCTTACAGATCCGATGCTGCAAACATGATATTTCCACGAGTGCAACACAAATATCTCCTGCACAGTGAACAAATGAATGAACACTGTTTTGCTTTTTCATACCATTCAAAATAATAATCACGGAATTATCCCATAATACAAAAAACATCATTTCAGTGCACAAAGATGTTTGAAATAAAATAAATACACAATACTAGGAGAAAATCATCAGTGCTTTTTTTTTGGAACACTTACAGCCCAATTCTGTTAAATTATTGTTTAGTTTTACTATTGAAAAAATGCCGGCAAAATCCCCTGTATTAAAAAAATTAATTACCAAACGAAAAAAGCATTACATTAAAAATAAATAAATTACCAAACAATAAAAGCATTAAATTAAAAAAATTAATTACCAAACAAAAAAAGCATTAAATTTAAAAAATAAAATTTAATTCCAAATGAAAAAAGCATTACATTAAAAATAAATAAATTACCAAACAATAAAAGCATTAAATTAAAAAACATTTCTTTACACAAAGTTAAATGAGCTTTACTCTGTTCTGTAGATGAATAAAGTTGTCAGAATGTTCTAGACTTTATCAAGAATATAAACTATCAGAACTATTTCTCCAATGCCGAGTTCACTTTCAGAAAACAGCTTTTGAACATATTTAAATGTTTAAATATTATAAATCTAACCGTCTTTACCTCGGATCACATTTACTGCTTCTTCAGAAAATATACATTTGCATTATGAAGCTAAAATAAATTTGAGATGATGATCAAGTTCAGTTGGTGGTGAAATATGCAGGACATGATGATGATGATGATGATGCTTTAGATTAGATGAAGGGTTAGATGCCCATCAGAAGAGCAACTGTTGCTTTAGATTGTAATTCCTCTTCTGATTGCTTTTATTTGTTCATTAAATTGACAGTAAACTCATTTCAATTGTCTCAATAATAAGTATGAAAGGTGGATGGAAATTAGGCTAGTGAGAGCTCGCGACCTCCAGCAACACGAGCGACGGCAACCGTTGGCGACCGGATGTGGGCGTGTCCAGCGAAGTTGAGAAATGTTTAAATTTATGCAAATGAAGAGCGACTTTCGGGAGCGACAGCCAATAGGAGAGAAGAGCTCACGTGATCCTAATATTTGAATAATAATATGAATTGTAAAGAAACAGTGCTGTTAGACTCTCCACACACACCACTAGCGACCGCCCGCCACACAGTAGCCGTCAGTGTGAACGCAGCTTAGCGCAACACTTTATTTGACAAACATAATACAATATTAGTCTGAAAATGAATTGTTGCATTTTCATTTGATTAAAGTCTTAAAGAATTCATTTATTTAGACAGTTTATTTCAATTCACATCAAAAGGTGTTTAATATGGAATTCAGTAAAAAATTAAACGTGTATCGGAGAGAACAAAAGAAGCATCAGTACTCGTTTCCAAGAAACGGTCACGTGACGTCTTGTGCTGCTGATGTCATCTTGGCCGTGTGGGCTGTTGCTAATGGTGATTTTCATTAACCCTTTACAGAGCTGACAAACGAATCTTGATTTTAAAGATGCAATTGCTTAAAATCAGCTGATTCCCAAAATGTTAACGTAAAAGTAGTCCAATCACACTCTTGAGGAAGTGAAATGAACATTGTTGCTTAATCAGATTCTGCTTGTAGCATTAAGAAGACGTACTTTATAAAATGTGATTAATTATGTTGTGTTGAACAATCCAACATTCTCCAAACTCCTCATAGTGCTTTCAAGCTGAAGTCACCAAACTCCGCACAGACCTTCAGACTGTTCTGGAACAGTGTGCTGTATACTGATCGGACTGATCGGACTGATCGGACTGGTGGTTTTCGCACAGCAGACGGGAAAATATCTGAAAAATCCCAAAAGACTTCCATTGACGGAATGTTCAAACGGGCGAACGGAATGTTCGTTAATTCAAACTGTAACGTCACAAATTCAAATGTAAACAAACCCCCCAAAAAAGGCCTTTGATCTATTTAAGTTGCTCTCTTATCTATCAGTTATTATGAATGTCATTTTGACAGCGTAATAATCACAATTATGTCACACAGCCTGAACTCGTCATGTTTTACAACGCTCCGTTCTTCTGTTATCATAATCTGTAAGAGATAGATCTTTATTACACACACACACACACACACACAGATATCAAGAATACTAGTGCTCTAATCACATAATCTCTAATCTCTCTCTCTCTCTCTAGCCATCACTCGAGTGGTCGGGAATAAGAAAGGAATCTTCACCCGTCAGCGGCAGCCGAAAGCCGGAGCATTTCTCCTGAGAGAGCGCTACTGGAGGATCGCCAACGAGACCGGTGTGCTGCCCACCTGGGCCAGATACCCCTGCCAATGAGCTCGCTGGATCAGCTGCTGCTTGTGTTCACGCTGATGTGTAACTGCCGTATGACGATCATCTCTGTGGAAGCACAGACCCTTCTGGACAATCCTTAAATGTGAATCGAATCCTTTCTGAATGCTGTTTGTCCTGTGTAATGAGTGGCACAAGTACTGTATCGAAACATCAGTCCAGCTGTTGACATGCAGCAACACTGTTACAGCAGAACAGGAATATCTTTGCTCAAAAGTGCCTTATCCAGATGTTCTGGGGATAAACCGTTTAATACAGATGTCCATATCATATTTCCACCCAAAACAAATCAAACATTGTTTTGCACAAGCAATGAAGCTTATTTTCCAACCTTTTTTGTTTTATTTTCAATAATTATTGACATTCCAAGTTTGGATTACTGTAATGCAACATGTTCAAAATCGTTTACAGTATTTACAGTATCTGTTGTACTGCCTTCATTGGCGGCCGATTACAAAAATAAACCATTATACCTACAAAAAATCTCATTATGGAAATGTCATGAAAATATTGTCCAAACAAAAACCAATTGAACTTTTTTCCGATTGATTTTGGGTTGAAATATGGATGTTTTTGTTAAGATTCACCAAAACGAGTGTTATCAGGGGGCTTAATGTTGATTATATGTTGTGTTCTTTGTTATATGTCTGTGAATCAATAAAAAATGTTAATAAAAAAAAAGATTCACCAAAACAGTTTTATTTATTAATTCTAAGCTGCAGTAAAATAAAACATGGCGTCTTTCTCAGCGTGTTTTGTTCATTCTTGAAGTGAAACTCGACACTAATCCTTTAAACACATCTCATATTTCCTGAAGTTCAATTCAGATTGTTTCTGTGAAACTTTATCCCGGGGTAGTTGTCCCAAAGCACAGAATTTCAGATCCCTGAGGTTCCTTTTAACCACCCAGAACACCCTCAAAACTACAAAGAACACTTTAACGCCCTTTAATTCAATCAAAACCCTCCAGTTTATTTCCAGATGTTTCTGTTCAATTCCACACATTACTGCCACTTTAAGGTTCTCATTGATGTTCATGTGTTACCGTAGAGACAGCGTTTAATCTATTGAGTGATTCATGTGAATGATGTGTGAGCACTCGCATGGAGACATCAATCAATAATATAGCAGCTTATTAATCATATATTGGCCAAATGTTTCAAATGTATCAGTTACAATATTAGTTATGTGAAAGAATCTTTTGATGTTTTTGGATGTTATCCTTTACATTTTTGTTGCTTGAAAATGGTGGCTGATATTGCTTCTGGTTCATTCTGCACACATGTTGTATTTAATATGTTCGATTGCTCATGTCTTTAAAAAGCATGCGGGCGTTTGCATGATTTTTGGCAAACTTCTACGACTTTTTCTAAGTCACTAAATGACATCACTGTGACATCATCATGAGCAACAACTTGCTATAAATAAATTGTTTGCCCCCCCCCACCCCACAGTGAAAGAAAAGCATCTAAAATGGTTACAACTGAAAACTTGGCAAAGTTGTTGCTCACGAAGACGCAAACACCTTTATGCATATTTAACCTTGTGCAACCCGCGTCCACAAGTGTGGGCATTGCAGTTTGTCTCCACTATACACAACGCATCACTTAAACTAATTTAAACCGACTCTAAACTGTCATTTAAGGGTTAAAGTCATGGCGCACCGAGTCACAAGCGGCACGCTGATTTCCGTGAAGTGCTTCTACAGTCGCAGCGCCGCTGGTAAGAAACCTCTTTCTTTTTCTATCCCCTTTTCTCCCAATGTTGGAACACCCAATTCCCGCTACTTAGTAGGTCCTCGTGGTGCCGCGGTTACTCGCATCAATCCAGGTGGCGGAGGACGAGTCTCAGTTGCATCCAGGATAAAGGGTCTCTCAAAAGTTTAAAAACATGGTAGTTATTTTTAATAATTTGACTTTCTATAGCTTGAAATTACTTAAAATTAAACATGAATTATAAAAAAAAAAACTGCTGTCCAATATTTAGAAAATTGCTCTAGAAAAACATCTTTGTTTGTTTGTTTGTTTGGTGCTACTTGTTACAAATGAAAAATGCACAGAAGTCGTGTGGGGGTCTCAGGAGATTAAGATATGAGCAATCCAACATAGTGGCCCCATTTTTTAGGGCCCCCCTGTACATACTGCACACTTCAGAGAGAGTAGTAGCCAATGACAATGTGCAGCACACTAGCATGCTACTATTACTACATCAAACCTCAACACTGCACTCATGTCGTTTCCCAAGAGGTCGGAGTTTAAAGAGGGGTCAAGGAGGCCACATCTGGGAGAATGTTTTAATGGCAGACCAAATCCACAACAAACAATGACACGCCTGCGCTGATTCCCAGACATGGATTTCTTTCATTTCCATCCTTCTTAACATGTGATCTAAGAAAATACAGTATTTTTGACTTAAATTCATATTTGGCAAATACAGAAGCAAACCTAAACAGTTTATTTTCCACAGAAACACCCCAAATTTGTGTCGAAATGATTCTCAAACCCATTCGTTTTTTGTATTTTCTTTATCTACTAAAATATGCTTTAACAGTCTGTACATCTAAAGGGGCTCGTTTCACATCCCAATGCCCCAGGAAAGAAAAAGTGTCCTGAAGCAGAAATACAAATATGAGAGCAGGAACAATGAAACTGGATTTGGGTTGTTGCTTGTTTTAAAGTGTGCGACACGCTTACGAGGCAAAATGAAGTTAACACTGAAGATATTAAAGATCACAATGTCTCTGAACATCACCTTAAACCAGCCGACATGGTTAAACAATACTCTGTTTTAAAGGCTGCACATTTACTCCAAGGCCAAGTGAACATACAGAAGGCAGATTTAATGACATTTGAACCAATAATAACCAATAACCAGGGCTGGACTGGGAAGGGCGGGGCAAGAGTTGTTTAGCAGGGGGTGTTCGCTGTCCTTTGCCGGCTCATTTAAGCTTATCGCGGCCCATTTGGCCCGTTTCGCAGTCGACCCACCGGACCCAACGGTTCTCCCGATGGCCAGGCTTCCCCTGAGCGGCCCCAAAGCGCCCGGTATGCCAGATTACCAGTCCAGCCCTGCCAATAACCAATAGTCAAATCGTTTCAAGAGGGGAATAGTCCTCTCCCATAAACCCTACAGAACGCTTACTTCTCACCATCCAATCAATTTCAGATGTCCCACACTCCTCTCTCGTCCCACACTTCTCTCTCACTCGTCCCACACTTCTCTCTCTCTCGTCCCACACTTCTCTCTCACTCGTCCCACACTTCTCTCTCACTCGTCCTACACTTCTCTCTCACTCGTCCCACACTTCTCTCTCACTCGTCCCACACTTCTCCCACTCGTCCCACACTTCTCTCTCTCTCGTCCCACACTTCTCTCTCTCTCGTCCCACACTTCTCCCACTCGTCCCACACTTCTCCCTCTCTCGTCCCACACTCCTCTCTCTCTCGTCTCACACTTCTCCCTCTCTCGTCCCACACTTCTCCCTCTCTCGTCCCACACTCCTCTCTCTCTCGTCTCACACTTCTCCCTCTCTCGTCTCACACTTCTCCCTCTCTCGTCCCACACTTCTCCCTCTCTCGTCCCACACTCCTCCCTCTCTCGTCCCACACTCCTCCCTCTCTCGTCCCACACTTCTCTCTCGTCTCACACTTCTCCCTCTCTCGTCCCACACTTCTCCCTCTCTCGTCCCACACTTCTCCCTCTCTCGTCCCACACTTCTCTCTCTCGTCCCACACTTCTCTCTCTCTCGTCCCACACTTCTCCCACTCTCGTCCCACACTTCTCTCTCTCTCGTCCCACACTTCTCTCTCTCTCGTCCCACACTTCTCCCACTCTCGTCCCACACTTCTCTCTCTCTCGTCCCACACTTCTCTCTCTCTCGTCCCACACTTCTCCCTCTCTCGTCCCACACTTCTCTCTCTCTCGTCCCACACTTCTCTCTCTCTCGTCCCACACTTCTCTCTCTCTCGTCCCACACTTCTCTCTCTCTCGTCCCACACTTCTCCCACTCTCGTCCCACACTTCTCCCTCTCTCGTCTCACACTTCTCCCTCTCTCGTCCCACACTTCTCCCTCTCTCGTCTCACACTTCTCCCTCTCTCGTCCCACACTTCTCCCTCTCTCGTCCCACACTTCTCCCTCTCTCGTCCCACACTTCTCCCTCTCTCGTCCCACACTTCTCCCTCTCTCGTCCCACACTTCTCTCTCTCTCGTCCCACACTTCTCTCTCTCTCGTCCCACACTTCTCTCTCTCTCGTCCCACACTTCTCCCTCTCTCGTCCCACACTTCTCTCTCTCTCGTCCCACACTTCTCCCTCTCTCGTCCCACACTTCTCTCTCACTCGTCCCACACTTCTCCCACTCGTCCCACACTTCTCTCTCTCTCGTCCCACACTTCTCTCTCTCTCGTCCCACACTTCTCCACTGAATATCCTGTATCCCTTGAATAGGTCACATTATGGAAGTCAAATTAGGTTGCACATGCACTGCCGTGTTGACTTTAATTGGAGTTAATGGACGTGTTTACATGCATCTTACACATCAGGGGGAGGTCATAAACATTTTTTATGGGCAGATTTTTGCCCATTACCCTCATTTCACATTTGTAAACGCCTTTAACAACATTCTAACGGTTTATTCAATGTGCACAAGTGATTTTTCGAATCTCGCAGGATTCTTGCATTGAATAAGCTGATTTCTGATAGTAATGAGTCTTGCGGTGCATTTAAATGCACGTTACATGTTCAGCAATATCTCAAATTCTATGCATGCTGCCCATTGTTCAAGCCATTCATGACCCTACAGTGACAAAAGGACATTAAGGCATTACCTAGCATCTCGTCGGCTTATTAAGCATAATCGTTGTAAGATGTTTACATGCACAGCAATGCACTGAGAACTACCAAAAATCAGCTTGTTCCCAAAAAAAAAAAAAAAAAACTCAAATCAGACAAAGCAAGAAAATCATGTTTACATGAGACTCCGCTTTTGACATCAGAAAATAAACAGGCATGCACAAAACACTTGTGCACATAAGCCAGTTCAATGTAATTCACCAGTAATGCACCGGTAATGCACCAGTAATGCACCAGTAATTCACCAGTAATGCACCAGTAATTCACCGGTAATGCACCGGTAATGCACCGGTAATGCACCAGTAATGCACCAGTAATTCACCGGTAATGCACCGGTAATGCACCGGTAATTCACCGGTAATGCACCAGTAATTCACCAATAATGCACCGGTAATGCACCGGTAATGCACCAGTAATTCACCAATAATGCACCGGTAATGCACCGGTAATTCACCAATAATGCACCAGTAATGCACCGGTAATGCACCGGTAATGCACTGGTAATGCACCAGTAATGCACCAGTAATAAAGCGCAGGAAAGGCGTATGCAATATGAAATGGAGGTAATGGGTAAAAATCTACCTGTATCGATTGGTTTTTGCTTAAACCGTTTATGACCTTCCACCGATAAAGGAAAGTGGTTTATTGCGTTTACTGCGCATGACACACGTTCATAAACGATCGAGTTGCTGGCGACTTCTTTTGCTACAAGATGTTAACCACACGAGACTTCAGACGGTAAAATACAAATCTGAGCAACTCGATTGTAGAATTGAGCTGTGCAACAATAGCTAGCTTTAGTTTTATTCGCAGCGTAGCCAATAACGCTTTAAAGATGCAGAAATGATGTTTTCTTTGAATTCCAGCCACATACACAAGACGGCAACCACAAGTCGAGCCTCACAAACCATCATCGATGCCACTCAACAAAAGCTATGAGTTTCTAATGAATAGAACTGACTGGTGCGGGCAACACTCAACATCATCTCGCCCTGGACCTTAGGGGAGACACCATATTTAGTAAGATGTAAATAAAAAAAAAAGCTTGATTAATACGGTCTTAAAGGGACAGTTCACCCAAATATGAAAATTCTCTCATCATTTCCTCACCCTCATGCCATCCCAGATGCGTTTGACTTTCTTTCTGCAGAACACAAATGAAGATTTTTAGAAGAATATTTCAGCTCTGTAGGTCCATACAATGCAAGTGAATGGTGAAAAGAACTTTGAAGCTCCAAAAAGCACATAAAGGCAGTATAAAAGTAATCCATATGACTCCAGTGGTTTAATGAAGCAATCCAATCTGTTTTGGATGGGAACAGACCAAAATATAAAAACATTTTATACTATAATATAAATATTGACATCAGCAGTCTCCTTAGAGATCATGATTTCAAACTCGATTACACTTCCTAGCACCGTCTAGTGCTCAAGCAGTAAGAAGTGTAATCAAACTTGAAATAATGATCGTGCCTAGAGACTGCAATATCAAGATGCACAGTGAAAAACGTGTTATATTTTGGCCTGGTCTTATAAAGTCATTCATTTTATGCTGACTTTATGTGCTTTTTGGAGCTTTAAAGTTCTGGTCACCATTCACTTGCATTGTATGGACCTACAGAGCTGAAATATTCTTCTATAAATCTTCATTTGTGTTCAAGAAGAAAGAAAGTCACACATCTGGGATGACATGAGGGTGAGTAAATGATGACAGAATTTTCATTTTTGGGTGAACTGTCCCTTTAAATCATGTCTAAATTTCACAAACCACATTTTTTATGCATTGGGAATTTTACAGGCAAACTTGTATTTTAATGTTTCGTCGATGGACATCAAGATAAACAGTCTGACACTGGATGGACAGTACTCGTCTTTGTCATTTGATTGTCTTTATTTGCATCAAATTATCCCAATCTGCCCCGACCCCATTTATCTCAAGTTCACTATAATACAACTGTTAAAGGTGCTGTAAGCGATGTTAGCTGCTGTAGAACTTCCACGAGATTTAGCCGTTAAATGAGACGGTGTGCCCCTTCTTTCCAAAAACATCATTATAATCAGCGATTATAACAGAGATGCAGTTTGATATCAGCAAACACAAACAGTTACACGGAAACTTCTACAGGTGCTACGAATGTTGCCAAATGCAACAGGAGCGTTCTCACGCCACAAACTCTTAAACTGACGCTTCATTAAACGTCTTCTGATTGGCTAAACATGGAATCAGAAATGTTATTTTCCCAGCTGCCCGACTAACAGCACCTTCAACAGTCACACGTTCCCGCTGGTACATGAACACACAATAGACTTTAAAAGAAATGGACACCAGCACAAACGGTTAGCCTCACTATTAAACGAACATTGTTCTATGATGAGTGGCTTGTCTTGAGGAACACAATCCATCACAACAGGCCCACTTTAAAGACTGAAGACCGTTTGCCGTTGTTTGGCATCGTGACTGACCATCCAAACAGCTGGAGACGTTTTGGACAAATCTGAGACGATACTCAAGACAGCACTGACAGAAAAGGAGAATTGTGGATATTAGTGACAGCAGTTGGGTGAAACGTTTAGTTGGGGTTGAACAACGTTAAATCACAAGACAGGGACACAATCATTAACAAGGAACTAAAGGATGAAACATATGAACATTATGAACTGAAATAAACCCAAAAAACTGGAGAAATCTCCAGGAATAAAATGTTCATTTTCTCTAACCTTCTGTTAGTTTGGTAAGGAATGCTTAAAATTAGTGTACATACGAAAGTGATGAAAAATAAAGAAAGGGTGCTTCACGATACATTAGCACTGAGATCAGGTTTCATCTAACCCTGCGTTCACACCACATTGGAATGACCAACATGACGAGATTCTGAAAATAAAGTTTTCGCGACGTCATGTAAAAACATCCAGCGGCATTAAAAGTTTTTAAAGGTTGTTTTTTTTGGCTACATCTAAATATTTCTGTTTGATACGTTGATTAAGGAATATTCCGGGTTTAATACGAGTTCAGCTCAATCGACGGCATTTGTGTCATAATGTTGATCACCACAAAAATTTATTTCGACTCGTCCCTCCTTTTCTTTAAATGTGTGTTCCAGTGAGACACTTCCAATGCAGGTCAATGGGGTTTAATCTGTACACATTAAAATACTGTTTCACAAGTCACAAGACATAAACAATATGTGTGTTAACATGATTTTACTGTCATTAAATCACTCACTGACCACATCTGTGTGAAGATATAGACAACTTTATAACTTCGTTGCCATGACGATGTCAAAAGACCCTAAAAACCTAAAACGACTATAAAAATTATGATTTAATCAACTTTACAGCTCAAATAATGCACAAGTTTTAACAGAAGAATTAATGTAAGTGCTTTTCTAAAATTATAAGCGTCACATTTCTGCCTTTAAACCCTTTAAAAATACCCCATTGACTTGCATTGGAAGTGTCTCACTGGAACACACATTTGTGCTTTTATATTTTAAGAAAACGAGGGACTTGTCGAAATTATTTTTAATGGTCATCAACATTGCCACAAATGCTGTCGATTGAGATTAACTTGTGTTGAACCCGGAATATTCCTTTAATTATTAATTCTTCACTTTTAGTCGTATTTCAAGGGAACAGCTCGTAATATAATCTTCCAGAATTACGGTTATTCAAACATGATGTGAATGCAGCTTTGACTTGTGGTGCGTTCACGTCATGTTGGAATTACGGCGATATTCCGGCGTATAAAGCGTTTGCATCATCGAAGAACTTCTCATTACAAGTTATAAATAAAAAAAAAGTATATAAAAGCTCCCACCTGACCATCATGACGTCACGTATAGAGAACCAATAAGGCAGTTAATCAAGAGTTAAACGTACTGTATATGCCATTTTTATGTAAAGTCTCCGTGTGGTCATCTCGTAAGTACAGTAATTCCAACAGGATGTGAACGCAGCATTATTCCGGGGTTTAGAAACCACCGTAGGACGAGTCAATCGTCATAATACCTGTACAGAGAACTGTACGCCTTCAGAAATTTGCACTAAAATCCACAACCATTTTTTAGAAGTGACGGACATGCTATCGGACTTTTGTTTTAATGTTTCAAGTTCGGAATATTGCTTTGCGGCTATTTACAGAACTGCGAAACAAACAAATAAAAAATAAAAAGTAGTCACAGACAAATCTGATCTACACACATACAGTTCACATTCTTCCGTGTTTTATGAGTGGTCCTCTTCCAAAACAATAATACAAATAAAATCTGTAAACATAACAAATTACACTTTATTTCTTAATGACGTGTGGAATTACCTCTGCGTCCGGTACATTAACCTCATGATCGTTTACCCTTTATAAACCCTTAAATTCAGTCCCGCGAAGACTCTCCCAGTGGATTCAAGTAGTCTCGCATCTTTTTTCCACGTTTTCTCCATCGTTTTATTCCTCAGGAAAGGACACTCTCTTCCGTTTGTACCGACTGGTAGTTTTTGTTCCCGTGAGCTCTTGTCCGACTGATCTCTCTCGATCACAGCCCAAACCTCAACAAAGAAAACCAACGAGAAATAAAAATGGACAACAATGTGCATTTTGAAATCCTTCCTTGCAATGTGATAAACATGTGATCGGTGGCCCCTAAAATGTTTCTTTACACTTTTTCTTTCGTTGTTTCATGTTGTTGTTTTGTTTTACACACACACGACAGAATTTGTTTGGAAGCAAGGTCTCCTGGTGGCAAGTCACAAATTTCAGAGGTCACCCCCCCGACATCCTTCTATATATATTTTAGTTTTTCCCCGTCTAGTCCCGTTTGGCTTGGAGCTGTTGCTTCCAGGCCTCGTTCAAGTAAACCAGTCGCTTGTAGTTGAGCACAAACAGGATGAAGTTCAGTGCGTATGTGGTGACACAGATGACGCAGAAGTCTTTCAGGACGAAGTACAGGATGTAAGCCAGATAGAAAGAGCCCATCACGGACGCGATGGACGTAGTCATCAGAATCAGGGCAGCCATCGCGCTGGCCGTCAAACCTGCAAATACGTGCAAACAGCAGTTAGTGAACTGGACAAACATCGGGAAAATAACAGCATTAAAAATGCTAGAAGATGCTACAATTTTACGGTTGTACTTCCATCACAATTGTGTCATGAACATACAATTCAAGACATACCTTGGGGTGTACATTTTCAGAACGCAAACAAAGCTAGGCTTATTCACGTCGGTTTATGTTTTCACATCGAGTGCAGAAATATATGCATTGCTGGTTTATTCAAGTGCATGTAAACTTCATAACTGAGCTGATTTTTGGTAAGTTTGTGGAGTTCTGGAAAACACTCTTAATGTCCAAAAGATGCAGACAATAATTTAACCACTAATTTAAACCCTTTATTCAATCTTATCACATTAGATTTTGCTATCTGCCAATTATTCTCCTCGAAAGACCCCTTTAAAGTTTTTGGTTTGGACCGCAGGAGTAAATTATAGCTGGGAAAACTTCTATATAGGTGACTGCCAGATCACAGCAAATATTATTTAGCATTATATATATATAAATATGTCTATGACAACAAATCTGCATTGTTTATCCTTTTGATCTTTCATTAAATAAACATCACAAAAATCTAACCTTTAATTGAAGTTAAACAATTGAAAAAGGGGAAATATCTCATTATTAAATGAATAATTTTCTCCAAAACATGTTGGTCACATTTATTGGCACTCTTTTATTCAATATTTTGTGCAACCTCCCTTTGCCAAGATAACAGCTCTGAGTCTTCTCCTATAATCCCTGATGAGGGATGGGAACACATGGTGATCGGAGATCATTCCTCCATACAGAATCTCTCCAGATCCTTCAAATTCAGAGGAGCATGTTGATGGACTCTTCAGGTCGCCCCACAGGTGTTCTATGGGGTTCAGGTCAGGGGACTGGGATAGCTATGGCAGAACCTTGATTTTGTGGTCTGTGAACCATTTTTGTGTTGATTTTGTTTGTTTTGGATCCTTGTCCTGCTGGAAGATCCAACCAGGTCCCACTGAACAGTTGATTCAGAAGTTCACATACACTGCAGATAAATATATTTAAACTCAGTTTTTCACAATTCATGACATTTAATTATAGAAGACATTCACTGTCTTAAGTCAATTGTGATATAGTCAATTAAAAGTGAAACAATCTGTCTTTAAATTGTTGAAAAATGACTTGTGTAATACACAAATTAGATGTCCTAAACGACTCGTCAAAACTCTAGTTTGCTAATATTAAATCTGTGGAGTGGTTAAAAAATTAGTTTTATGACTTCAAGCTAAGTGTATGTAAACTTCTGACTTCACTTTAGATGTTGTATCTGTTGGTATATGATAGAGTCCATGATACCATGTATCACAACTTTATTTGTGAATGTGAAATGTCAGAATAATAGTAGAGGGAATGATTTCAGCTTTCATTTCTTTCATCACATTCCCAGTGGGTCAGAAGTTTACACACACTTTGTTAGTATTTAGTGGCATTGCCTTTAAATTGTTTAACTTGGGTCAAATGTTTTGGGGATCCTTCCACAAGCTTCTCACAATAAAATGCTGGAATTTTGTCCCATTCCTGCAGACAGAACTGGTGTAACTGAGTCAGGTTTGTAGGCCTCAGATTGAGGACTTTGTGATGCCGCTCCAATATCTTGACTTTGTTGTCTTTAAGCCATTTTGCCCAACTTTGGAGGTGTGCTTGGGGTCATTGTCCATTTGGAAGACCCATTTGTGACCGAGCTTTAACTTCCTGTCTGATGTCTTGAGATGTTGCTTCACTATATCCACATAATGTTCCTTCCTCATGATGTCATCATCTATTTAGTGAAGTGCACCCGTCCCTCCTGCAGCACCCCCACAACATTTACATTTATTCATTTGGCAGAAGCTTTTTATCCAAAGTGACTTACAAAAGAGGAAACATTAGCGAATCATCTTAAGGAGACAGTGGTATGAAAAGTGCCATACAACAAAGTTACCTAGCATCAAAATAGTATTCAAAACAGATTAAAGTGCGACAAGAATTTATTTTAGTGACTGGTTAATTGCTCTTGGATAAGATGTGTTTTTAGCCATATTTTGAAGACAGAAAGTGATTCAGCTTCACTGATTGAGTTGGGAAGGTCATTCCACCAACAACGTATGATGAAGCCAAAAGTCCGGGAAAGTGTTTTGGTGCCTTTGTGTTGGTACAACAAGGCGATGTTCCTTGGCCGACCGCAGGCTTCTGGCGGGAGTGTAGATCTGCATTAATGATTTTAGGTATGCTGGAGCAGACCCAGTGACTGTTCTGTATGCAGCATCAGAACCTTGAACTTGATACGTGCATCAACCGGCAGCCAGTGAAGAGAGACGAGGAGGGGTGTAACATGATGCTGCCACCCCCATGCTTCACGGTAGGGATGGTGTTCTTCGCCTTGCAAGCCTCATTCTTTTTCCTCCAAACATAACAATGGACATTATGGCTATTTTGTTTCATCAGATCAGAGGACATTTCCCCAAAAGTCAGATCTTTGACCCCATGTGCACTTGCAAACTGTATTCTGGCTTGTTTATGGTGGTTTTGGAGCAGCGGCTTCTTCCTTGCTGAGCCTTTCAGGTGATGTCCATATAGGACTGGTTTTGCTGTGGATCTAGATACTCGTCTACCTGTTTCCTCCAGCATCTTCACAAGCTCCTTTGCTGTTGTTCTGGGATTGATTTGCACTTTTCACACAAACTACGTTCATCTCTAGAGACAGAATGCGTCTCCTTCCTGAGCGGTGTGATGACTGTGTGGTCACATGGTGTTTATACTTGAGTACTATTGTTTGTACAGATGAACTTGGCACCTTCAGGTGTTTGGAAATTACTCCCAAGGATGAACCAGACTTGTGGAGGTCCACAGTTTTATTTCTTTGATTTCTTTTGATTGTCCCATGATGTCAAGCAAAGAGGCACCGAGTTTGAAGGCCTTAAAATACATCCACAGGTACACCTCCTATCAGAAGCTAATTGGCTAAAGGCTTGACATCATTTTCTGGAATTTTCCAAGCTGCTTAAAGACACAGTTAACTTAGTGTATGTAAATGCTTGTGACTGTGATTATAGTCAATTAAAAGTGAAACAATCGGTCTGTAAATGCACAATTAGATGTCCTAAACGACTTGCCAAAACTAGAGTTTGCTAATATGAAATTTGTGGAGTGTTTAAAAAATGTGTTTTAATGACTTCAAGCTAAGTGTATGTAAACTTCTGACTTCAACTGTAAGCTTTCTGGCAGAGGTAGTCAGGTTTGGATATTTTATCTGTTGGTATATGATAGAGTCCATGATGCCATGTATCCAAACAACATGCCCAGGACCTCTGGCAGAAAAACAGCCCCACAACATTAAAGTTCCAGCACCACATTTAACCGTTTGCATTGGGTACCTTATCTTTGTGCACCATCTCTGGTGTCTGCTGCCAAAAAGCATTTTTTTTGTTTCATCTGACCACAGAACCCGGTCACATCTGAAGTTCCAGTCGTGTCTGTTAAACTGAAGACGCTCGAGTTCGTTGTTGGGTGAGAGAAGAGGCTTTTTCTTGAACCCCCCCAAACCACTTGTGGTGCTGTAGATGATGTCTGATGTATATTTGAGACTTTCTGAGCCCAACTAATCTCTGCAGTTCTCCAGATGTGATCTTTGGAGGTTCTTTGGCCGCTTGAACATCCTCCTCACCGTGTGTGGAGACAATATAGACACACGTCCTCTTCCAGGACGATTCTTCAGATCTCCAGTTGATTGGAACTTGTTCATTATTGCCCTGATGGTGGAAATGGGTATTTTAAATGCTTTAGCTATTTTCTTATAGCCACTTCCCATTTTGTGAAGCTCAACAACGTTTAGCCGCACATCAGAACTTTATTCTTTAATCTGACCCCCTGTGATGGATGATTAAGGGAATTTGGTCTGTGTGTGACCTCATATTTATTCCCCTGTGAAACAGGAAGTCATGGATGATGTCATGTTCCTGGTCACACAGGTGCATTAAAATGTAAAATATGAATGGGAATACACTTCAGATATATTTTACTCATAAGGATTTCTAGGGGTGTCATTAATTGTGGCCAACATGTTTTGGAGAAAAATATTTATTTAATAATGAGATATTTCCCCTCTTTCAATTGTTTAACTTCAATTAAATGTTCGATTTTTGTGAATTTTAAGGATAAACAATGCAGATTTCTTTTCAGACTTCTTTGCTCAAATTTACCAAGGGTGCCAATATTTCTGGCCACAACTGTGTGTGTGTGTATTATATATCTATATATTGTTACATGTTTTGCAAGTATTCACACTGATATGTGGAACAAGTTCTAAAATGGTACCGTCTCTTTAAGAATAGCAACAGTTCAGTAAGTGCTTTACAGGAGTGTTTTGGTTGACCCCTTATTAACCAGAGTGGAGTCCAAAGGCTTCTATGCCATGTGTGATTAGAATTAAATGTTTATGGATCATAAAATCAGTATTTTTTCCCAGATCTAGTTTTCACGACTATTCAAAAGAAGAAACAATGGAGAGAGATGGATTATGACAGTCGGAAGAGAGAAGGATGCACATTTACGGTCACTCCCTCAGAAAACCCAACACAGCAGTGCTATTTATTATTATTATTAATGCCAGGGTAATAAGACACAGTATGGTGTTTATGTAAATTAAATCATTTAAAAAATGAAAAAAAAAAAGTTGGCTTGTTTTATGCTGCTTATTTAAAGGGATAGTCCAACAACAATGACATTTCTCTCATCATTTCCTCACCCTCATGTCATCCCAGATCTGTGTGACTTTCTGTCTTCTGCAGAAAACAAATGAAGATTTTTAGAAGAATATTTCAGATCTGTAGTTTCATACAACGCCACTCAAAGTCACACACATCTGGGATGACATGCAGGTAAGTAAATGATGACAGAATTTTCATTTTTGGGTGAACTGTCCCTTTATGACCAAAATGTGTCATCACAGTATGTGAAAAGGGTCCATAGGTGAAATCACACAGAAATCCAGAGCTTGCCAGTGTGCAGCAAGACCTTTATAACACATTGAATGGGTTCAGTATATTTGCAACACTGCTTATCTTTAGTTTCCTGTAAATCACTTCCTTGGATGCATAATTCTCATGCCAATACAAGGAATCATGAAGACAGCATTTTAAGGGACCATAGGCAAACTCCTGACACAAAGGCTTGGCTTTCTGAGATAACTATTTTTGGTTAAATGCTAACGTGTATCCGGCTTTGCAGAGAAAACAATCTCATAATACACTGACAATTTAGTTCATCTAAGATGATGGATGAGGCTAGAAAATGTTTTACTTTAACCTCGTGCGAACCCGCGACCTCATGTGCGTACATTGTGTTTTGTCTTCGGTATTCACTACGCATAATTTAAATAGATTTTAACCGACTGATCTCAGGTCAGGACACTCTGGGCTGTCAATAAATGGTAAAATATTTGACACACGGAGTCATGTGGCAAAACAACATGGAGCCAATCTCAGTTGGTCTGTGGGAGAAACACCAACAAATGTACATCTAGTAAGAAACCTCATTAAGTTTTTACATTGAAACCTGTTTGAGTCTCTAGTTTCTTCCGATATGCCATTTTAGAAATTCCAGGTATTTATTGTGAAACAGCACACTGTTAAACCAGATGGCCTCTTGCAAGGACAAGAGGCCTTAATTACCTTAGAAATCCCATATCGACTGTGCGTTACCGCCATTGAGACTAAATGGGTACATCAAAAGCTCTTAAAGTGACAGTAGCATTATAGCGCTTGCTATACAAATGAATGTAAAATTAATGTTATTACTTGTAAACTGTACACATTATTTCAAACACAGACAGCTTGTCTAATTATTACAGTAATATTAATTTATACAATTATACAATTTTTTCTCCCCAATTTGTAACGCTCAATTCCCAATGCGCTCCAAGTCCTCATGGTGGCGTAGTGACTCGCCTCAATCTGGGTGGCGGAGGACGAATCTCAGCTGCCTCCACGTCTGAGACTGCCAAACCATGCTACTTATCACGTGACTCGTTGAGTGCGTTGCCACGGAGACTTCACGCTATTCTCCGCAGCATCCACACACAACTCACCACACGCCCCACCGAGAGCGAGAACCACATTATAGTGACCACGAGGAGGTTACCCCATGTGACTCTACCCTCCCTAACAACCGGGCCAATTTGGTTGCTAAGGAGACCTGGCTGGAGTCACTCACCACACCCTGGATTCAAACTCACGACTCCAGGTGTGATAGTCAGCGTCAACACTCGCTGAGATACACAGACCCAGAAGTTAAAATGTGCTTATAATAATCGAGACAATTAATTAAATATTAATGTCCATATTTTCCCAAATTTTTCAGGACAGGTTCAGTTCTGTTGCTTGTTCTGATCAGCCTGAATGTAATACACTTTTTCTGAAGGCTTATTTGTTTGTGATCTTATAGTGAAATCACAATTATTTAAACTTTGAGCATTTAAATTGTGTATTAACTGAGAAATTATAATGTGCATTTTGTGCAAGATTAAAAAAACGATTTATTATAATATATATATCATCTTTTGAGTTGCTGACTATGTAGTGTGTTCCAAATCAGTCACTTATAAGTCATTTATTTCAAAAGAATGTTGCCTTAGAACACAACTGCCTATGTAGGCAGTATACAGGAAGACAGCTCACAAGGGTTTGGAACAGAGTCGGTTTCATCAGCTGATCTGGCCAGGCTGACATCAGACAAGTGGGCGTGGCTTATACGGAGGGGGTGGTGCATTTCTGAGGCTTGACATTTCCTCTACTCATCCCCTTGTCGACCCCTCTCTCTTCTTCAGTGTCTCTTGTACGAATGGAACGTTTCTCCAGAACAGAGGGCATTCAACACATTCTCTGACACAGTCTGGCTATTCATAGTCATGAAATTTCATTAGGCCACGGCGGGACAAACTCGTGCCTGAGACTTGAGTCATGCAGATAAATAACAAGAGCGAGGCATGCGCCAAGACATCAAGAATTAAAACTATTTCCAATATCTGTCTGTTTAACGTAGTTCAAGGCTACTACAGGACAACGAGCTGCCTTGCTGTCTTCAGAGACAGAAATGTAACAAACATTGGGTGAAATATGATTCTTCTGAAAAGTGTCACATTACGATACTAACATACTTGCATAATGATTTCGACATGCCTCTTTGTACGAATCGCGAATGTTTCCTGGTGAAATGAACATTAGAGGCGCTACAACAACTATTTTAATTTACTTGCACACAAATCTAAAACGTTAAACACTTTTACTATACCGTACGACTTGTTTTAACGTTTTGTGGCGGAATAATTCTCCCCTCCTTCTCGTCATCGTCACCCCGTCTCTTAGTGCTGCCCTTCAGCCAGGCTCACGATGGGAATTGGGCAAGAGAGCGAGAAGAGGTGCGTAATTAATAAGCCTTTTACTGACAGCGGTGGATGAAGTACACCTGACGGGAATAATGCTTCATCACCGCTGTCTTTAAAACGCAGAGCGCACCTCTTCTCAGGGAGCCGGCTTCAAACGTCCATGTGTGCACACACTGGCATCCTCGCACGCCCAGGACCAGAGCCGGGAGTGTTCGGACGAGTTGGATGCGCCGCCGGACCCGCTCCTCGGACCCCCGGATGGATTAAATGAGTCGCCGGGGAGAACAGCACAGGTTGTGGCCAACGGGCTAGAGACCAGACCGCCTTTCCCACTCACCTGCCAAGGGAAGTCAGGCCGCCAAGGACGCCGTCGCCCCTCACGCCGCGGACCCTGGAGGGGAGTGTGTGTGGCCGATGGACCCAGCTCATGCCTGGGCTATTCCATAGATACTACCCTGCCCGACACGGAGCCCCATCTCACCGCAAGGATGCAAGATTCTCCCTTTATTACGAACACTATTTCCCCTGAACACTTTATTGATAGAGTGTTGCACTTGTGATGTAAAAGAGCGGGGTACGAGTCATGAAGAGCCCACGAGTCCACACATGAACCCAAAGTGTCATAGAAGCAGCACAAAATTATGTTAATTGTGTTTTTCTGACACTATTGGTTAGGTTTAGTTTTAAGGGTTAGGGTAGGGAGGTTAGTTTTATTTAAAACTTGTTACAGCATGAATGTTAATAATGTTTTACTCTCTTTTAGCACCACACAGTGGACATTTCACCTCGGAACTGCAGTGATGCATATAGGAAACCACGCAATATCATTTTACAATTTCGCCACAGTCAAGTAATCTTCAAGAGAAGGGGCTGGGAAAAATATCCCCTTTTTAAATTCGATTTCGTTCCCCATCTTGGATGGATTGCTTTCATGGAGTTTGTCGCAATGCATTATATACATTCCCTTTGCCGCAAAGGCTTACATGACATGTTGCGTTGGATTTGACCCCCAAAAAAAGGTATCTTCGAAGGCAACATACTGTAGTCATGATGCCTTCTTTTTTAAGCAGCCTTCACATTAAGAGCACATCTGCCTACATGGAGTCTGTGTATCTCAGCGAGTATTGCCGCTGACTATCACACCTGGAGTCGTGAGTTTGAATCCAGGGCGTGCTGAGTGACTCCAGCCAGGTCTCCTTAGCAACCAAATTGGCCCGGGTAGAGTCACATGGGGTAACCTCCTCGTGGTGGTGATTAGTGGTTCTCTCAATGGGGCGTGTGGTGAGTTGTGTGTGGATCGTGGAGAGTAGCATGAGTCTCCACATGCTGCGAGTCTCCGCGGTGTCATGCACAACAAGTCACGTGATCAGATGCACGGATTGACGGTCTCAGAAGCGGAAGCAACTGACACTTGTCCTCCGCCACCCGGATTGAGGCGTGTAACCACGCCTTGCGCCACCACGAGGACCTACTTAGTAGGTTGAATTGGGCATTCCAAACTGGGAGAAAAGGGGATCTATTTAGAAAGAAACAAAAATGCTGCCTATGTAGGCAACTCAATATTTTTGGAACACAGCCGAGCTTAAACACTTGAGTAAGAGAGCAAACAGCCTCTGCATTCATTCACTGATTGATAAGGAAATGAAAGAAATTGTGCAGTAAAATGTAAAACAGGTTATGAGAGGTGACAAACAGTTCCTCGCTTACAGCCATCTATCACTAAGAGAGATAAGTGAACACTCGCATTATGCAAATATACTGCAATAGTGTGGAGAAGAGTTCACTGTGTCCAGTAACTGAAACACAGTTTCACTAGGTGGTAAACCGGAGCACAGATCTGCAGTCAACACAAGGCACATGACCACTGAGGAATGAGGAAGACATAAGGGTTGGGATGGTCGACAAGTCTTATAACAAACGAGACAAATTAGTGCACTTCTTGATGAGGTTGTGCTATAAAGGGGATGGATTTTAAGATGCAACTTCTCACGGAGGCATTTAGCATGTTGATATTTCAACAATATATTTTTAACAATTGCTGTCGGATTTCAAATTACCTGCTGTGATGCAATAGTTTTCAACTTGGAGCAATAGAAACCAAGTGACTGTCTGGTTAGAAGAAAAACTTAACATTTAGATGCACGTGTCAGACTTATCACAATCTTAATTTGAACGTTCCCGATATCTATTCTTAAAATGACAACAAGATCGGTGGTTTGCTATTCCAGGGGCGCTCGACCAGTCAATCGCAACACAACCACGTGTTGATCTCATAAACAAGCCCTGGAGACGTGAGTTTGAATTCAGGGCGTGCTGAGTGACTCCAGCCAGGTCTCCTTAGCAACTAAATTGGGCCGGTTGCTAGGGAGGGTAGAGTCACATGGGGTAACCTCCTCGTGGTCACTATAATGTGGTTCTCGCTCTCGGTGGGGCGTGTGGTGAGTTGTGTGTGGATGCCGCGGAGAATAGCGTGAAGCCTCCACACACGCTACGTCTCCACGGTAACGTGCTCAACGAGTCACATGATGAGCGCATTGACGGTCTCAGATGCAACTGAGATTCGTCCTCTGCACCCGGATTGAGGCGAATCACTACGCCACCATGAGGACTTGGAGCGCATTGGGAATTGGGCGTTCCAAATTAGGAAGAAAAACAGAATATAGTGTTACAGCTGTATTTAGATGAGAAATACTTATTCTTTCTGAAAGTATGTACTGATGGTTCAAAAGACCCTGATTCTAGGCGTATAGCTGCAGTAGTGTTCATTCCTCATTTCAAATAAAAAATAAAAAAATAATTATACCAGGCTTAAGACCAACTAGTGATTGCACATCTCTGTATAATATAGGAATGAGGTCAACAAATAAACTGTCCGTGGCAATTGATTGACAAGCTGTCAAATTAAAAGACCGACAGAGTCTGACACACAAGACTAATGTTGTGAATGTTTGACCTGTGTCTTATCTCTGAAACGCCAAGAGATGTCAAACATCAGCAATATTGAACAGGGACATGTGTAGGTGATAATTCAGAGCTTTACATTACAGACAGTGAAGTTCTTTCTAGAACCTTGACACACACACACACACACACAGACAGACACACTCACACACACACACACACACACACACACAGACAGACACACTCACACACAGACACACGCACACACACAGACAGACACACACTCACACACAGACACACACTCACACACAGACACACACTCACACACAGACAGACACACACTCACACACAGACACACACACACAGACAGACACACACTCACACACAGACAGACAGACACACACACACACAGACAGACACACACTCACACACAGACACACACAGACAGACAGACACACACTCACACACAGACACACACTCACACACACAGACAGAGACAGACACACACTCACACACACACACACACACACACACACACACACACAGACAGACACACACACACACACTCTCTCACACACACACACACACAGACAGACACACACTCACACACACAGACAGAGACAGACACACACTCACACACACACACAGACAGACACACTCACACACAGACACACACACACACAGACAGACACACACTCACACACAGACACACACAGACAGAGACACACTCACACACAGACACACACACACACACACACACAGACAGAAACACACACACTCACACACAGACACACACTCACACACACAGACAGAGACAGACACACTCACTCCACACACACACACACACACACAGACAGTCACACACAGACACACATACACAGACAGACACACACTCACACACAGACACACACACACAGACAGACACACACTCACACACAGACACACACACACACACACACAGACAGAGACAGACACACATTCACACACAGACACACACTCACACAGACAGACACACACTCACACACACACACACAGACACAGACACACTCACACAGACAGACACACACTCACACACACACGCACACAGACAGACACACACACACACAGACAGAGACAGACACACACTCACACACACACACACACACACACACACACACAGACACACACACACACACACAGACAGAGACAGACACACACACACACAGACAGAGACAGACACACACTCACACACACACACACACACACACACACACACACACAGACAGACACACACTCACACACACACGCACACAGACAGACACACACACACACAGACAGAGACAGACACACACTCACACACACACACACACACACACACACACACACACACACACACACACACACACAGACACACACACTCACACAGACAGACACACACTCACACACACACACACAGACACAGACACACTCACACAGACAGACACACACTCACACACACACGCACACAGACAGACACACACACACACAGACAGAGACAGACACACACTCACACACACTCACACACACACACACACACACACACACACACACACACACACACACACACACAGACAGAGACAGACACACACTCACACACAGACCCACACTCACACAAAGACAGACACACACACACACACAGACAGACACACACTCACACACACAGACAGAGACAGACACACACTCACACACAGACAGACACACACTCACACAGACACACACACACAGACAGACACACACAGACAGACACTCACACAGACAGACACACACAGACAGACAGAGACAGACAGACAGAGACAGACAGACAGACAGAGACAGACACACAGACACGCACACTGACACGCACACACACGCGCACTGACACGCACACACACGCGCACTGACAGGCACACACCAACATGCACACAAACAGGCGCGCGCACAAACCCGTCATATTTATTTAACCTGGAGCTTTTATTTTGGCTGAACACAGAAATGTGGCAACTTTGTTTTTGTCAGTTAACAGCAGCGGTCGACCCCTATGGGGTTTAATGCCGATATCCAGAGAGCAGGGTGATATAAAATTCTATTTAATATAATAGTATATAACTTACATATAAATTGGCTAAAAAGTATTATATTTAAACAGTTGGCTACATGCACATGTTATTCGGAGTCCTCCATGTGCATTTTGCGGGATTACCATTAACGATTAATCAATTTATTGATTGTTCATTTCCACAACTTTCGATAATGAAAATGTCTGAAAATTGGCAGCCCTAAATTAAAGCATGTTTTAATCCTTTGTGCAGAACACCACTTGATTTCAAGCATGTAAAATTATAAAATGGAGCTATCGTGCTGGGGGAGAAACAGACACAATCTCAATTTCTAACATCAAAATTTTGGCTTTTACAAAATAATCCTCGGCCATCAGTATCAGCCGAAATATCTATACCAGTTAATTTACACAAATGACAAATGCTCACGTTCAACAGTGTTGTTCTCTGCAGGGCAAAGGGTTGATTTTATTCTTACCTAGTAATAGTTGAAAAACATAAAAGAATATTTCATAAACACTGTTTGGCTGGTTTACTGCGCTGTCGTTCCCAAAAATGCTTCCCAACAGTCCAAATCCTCGACCCCATCTGGACAAAAACACAGAAACCAACACAGAGATGAATTTAACTGGGAAATGTAGAAATCAGATAACATGACAGATCTATAAACATATATGAACATGTATATCTTATATATTTGGCATTTTACATATTAAATTGATCTTACAGTATGGACAAAAACAAGACATTACTTTTTGGGAGACAACTTACTATTGTAGAAACTCAATAGTATTCAATTCAAATGCAGAATTCAGAAACAGTCATACCTGCAGACATTTATAATGTTTATTTTTAAAATAATAATAATAATAATTGATCCATCTTTGACAAGACGACAAATGGCAGTCCACAAAAATACTGTATCAGTATTGGTGTACATTAATTACATTTAAACACTTTTTGCACATTTTCCATGGAAACGTTGGTTGATCATTTGCATTAGGGCTGGGCGCTATGGAAACAAACATTATATCTCAATATTTTTTAGATATTCAATAAACATAATTATCGATATTTATGTACTTGCGATGAAATTGCTCAAAAGTCATTTTTTCCTAATTATTTTATTTAATTTCTTTCATTTATATTTTTATTTTAAAATATTGTGAATGAACATTCCTCACTTCTCTTCTGGAATACTGAATAATTATTACTATTATTTTGAGGATTAGATTTTATTCACACAATAGTAACATGTTTCTGTCATATTTATTTCACCTGGAGCTTTTATTTTGGCAAAAAGATTGTTGTTATCAGTTTACAGCAGCAGTCGATAGGGCTGGGTATCGAGTTTGGTACATTTTAGGCACCGGCGAATTGCTTCTAAACAATAGAGTATCAAAAAATTTCTTGTCGTTCGGTACCAAATTTCAATACCTAAGGGGTTAATCTTGTCAATGTCAGTGATAAGCATGTAGCATGCTAGATGTGCCCAAATCTCAAAGTGCTGGTGATTGGATGTGTTTAGGCATCAAGGAAAAACACTAGTTTACGCTGGTTATGCCCAGAGACGCGGCTCACACGTGAGGCTGTAGTGTGTATGCATCTCAACCCCCATACATGTGAAAGATGTGGAAAAGGGTTAGGGTTATGTGTGTTTGTGTGAGTGAGTGAGTGAGTGAGTGAGTGAGTGAGTGAGTGTGAGTATATGTGAGTGAGTGTGTATGTGAGTGTGTATGCCAGAGAAGCGGCTCACACGTGAGGCTGTAGTGTGTATGCATCTCAACCCCCATACATGTGAAAGATGTGGAAAAGGGTTAGGGTTGTGTGTGTTTGTGTGAGTGAGTGAGTGTGTATGTGAGCGAGTGTGTATGTCAGTGTGTGTATGCCAGAGACGCGGCTCACACGTGAGGCTGTAGTGTGTATGCGTCTCAACCCCCATACATTTGAAAGATGTGGAAAAGATCAAAAGTGTGGCTACATTTCACCAGGCTCGATGACAACAGTGCACGATGCAATATTTGTGACAAGATAATTGCTGCCAAGACCGGCAACACGACAAATCTGATGAAGCACTTGACAGTGCACGGAATAAACTTAAGAGCAGAAAGATGCTCCATCTTTGACTGCAATAAGACTGAGCCGGTGCAGTCATCCTCTCAGCGTCCTGCCAAAGAGCTTCCTTCAACATGCCCACCACACGAGTCTTAATGAAAGTCTTTAACAGGTTTTAATGGTTGATGCAGTCATGCAGAGATCAGGGTGGCCGATAGGCCAATATAGAGAAGCACTCTCATTGTGGAATAAGTGGAGCTGGAGCTCTTTAAAGGAAACACCCTGCTGTTGCATCTTTAATGCAGTTATATTTAATGCAGTTATATTTAATGCGTTACATCTTTAATGCAGTTATATTTAATGCGATTATATTGAATGCGTAACATCTTTAATGCGGTTATATTTAATGCAGTTATATTTAATGCGTTACATCTTTAATGCGGTTATATTTAATGCGTTACATCTTTAATGCGGTTATATTTAATGCGATTATATTTAATGCGTAACATCTTTAATGCGGTTATATTTAATGCGATTATATTTAATGCGTAACATCTTTAATGCGGTTATATTTAATGTGTTACATCTTTAATGTGTTACATCTTTAATGCGGTTATATTTAATGCGTTACATCTTTAATACAGTTATATTTAATGCGTTACATCTTGAATACAGTTATATTTAATGCGTTACAGCTTTAATGCAGTTATATTTAATGCGGTTATATTTAACGTGTTACATCTTTAATGCAGTTCTATTTAATGCTTACAGCTTTAATGCAGTTATATTTAATGCGGTTATATTTAATGCATTACAGCTTTAATGCAGTTATATTTAATGCAGTTATATTTAACGTGTTACATCTTTCATGCAGTTCTATTTAATGCTTACAGCTTTAATGCAGTTATATTTAATGCGGTTATATTTAATGCGTTACATCTTTAATGCAGTTATATTTAATTCATTACATCTTTAATGCAGTTAGATTTAATGGGTTACATCTATAATACAGTTATATTTAATGGGTTACATCTTTAATGCGGTTATATTTAATGCATTACATCTTTAATGCAGTTCTGTTTAATGCCTTACATCTTTAATGCGATTATATTTAATACGGTTATATTTAATGCGTTACATCTTTAATGCAGTTCTGTTTAATGCATTACATCTTTAATGCAGTTCTATTTAATGCGTTACAGCTTTAATGCAGTTACATTTAATGCATTACATCTTTAATGCAGTTATATTTAATGCATTACATCTTTAATGCAGTTATATTTAATGCATTACATCTTTAATACAGTTCTGTTTAATGCGTTACATCTTTAATGCGATTATATTTAATGCGTTACTTCTTTAATGCAGTTATATTTAATGCGTTACATCTTTAATGCGGTTATATTTAATACGTAACATCTTTAATGCGGTTATATTTAATGCAGTTCTGTTTAATGCGTTACATCTTTAATGCGATTATATTTAATGCGGTTATATTTAATGCGTTACATCTTTAATGCAGTTCTGTTTAATGCGTAACATCTTTAATGCGATTATATTTAATGCGTTTATATTTAATGCGGTTATATTTAATGCGTAACATCTTTAATGCGGTTATATTTAATGCAGTTTTATTTAATGTGTAACATCTTTAATGCGGTTATATTTAATTCAGTTATATTTAATGCGTTACATCTTTAATGCGGTTATATTTAATGTAGTTATATTTCATGCGTAACATCTTTAATGCGGTTATATTTAATGCAGTTATATTTAATGCGTTACATCTTTAATGCAGTTATATTTAATGCAGTTATATTTAATGCGTTACATCTTTAATGCGGTTATATTTAATGCAGTTATATTTAATGCGGTACATCTTTAATGCGGTACTTCTTTAATGCGGTACATCTTTAATGCAGTTATATTGAATGCGTTACATATTTAATGCAGTTATATTTAATGCGTTACATCTTTAATGCGGTTATATTTAACGCGTTACATCTTTAATGCGGTTATATTTAACGCGTTACATCTTTAATGCGGTTATATTTAACGTGTTACATCTTTAATGCGGTTATATTTAACACGTTACATCTTTAATGCGGTTATATTTAACGCGTTACATCTTTAATGCGGTTATATTTAACGCGTTACATCTTTAATGCGGTTATATTTAACGCGTTACATCTTTAATGCGGTTATATTTAACGCATTACATCTTTAATGCGGTTATATTTAATGCAGTTCTGTTTAATGCGTTACATCTTTAAGGCGATTATATTTAATGCGGTTATATTTAATGCGGTTATATTTAATGCAGTTATATTTAATGCGTAACATCTTTAATGCAGTTATATTTAATGCAGTTATATTTAATGCGTAACATCTTTAATGCAGTTATATTTAATGCAGTTATATTTAACACGTACATCGTTAATGCGGTTATATTTAATGCGTAACATCTTTAATGAGGTTATATTTAATGCAGTTATATTTAATGCGTAACATCTTTAATGCGGTTATATTTAATGCAGTTATATTTAATGTGTTACATCTTTAATGCGGTTACATTTAACGCGTTACATCTTTAATGCAGTTATATAAAATGCGTTACATTTTAATGCAGTTTTATTTAACGCGTTACATCTTTAATGCGTTACATCTTTAATGTGTTACATCTTTAATGCGGTTATATTTAATGCGTTACATCTTTACTGTGTTACATCTTTAATGAGGTTATATTTAATGCGTAACATCTTTAATGCAGTTATATTTAATGTGTTACATCTTTAATGCAGTTATATTTAATGCGTTACATCTTTAATGCGGTTATATTTAATGCGGTTTCATTAAATGCGTTACATCTTTAATGCAGTTATATTAAATGCGTTACATTTTAATGCGGTTTTATTTAACGCGTTACATCTTTAATGCGTTACATCTTTAATGTGTTACATCTTTAATGTGGTTATATTTAATGCGTTACATCTTTAATGTGGTTATATTTAATGCGGTTTCATTAAATGCGTTACATCTTTAATGCAGTTATATTTAATGCGTTACATCTTTAATGTGTTATATCTTTAATGCGGTTATATTTAATGCGTTACATCTTTAATGTGTTACATCTTTAATGCGGTTATATTTAATGCGGTTATATTTAATGCGGTTTCATTAAATGCGTTACATCTTTAATGCAGTTATATTTAATGCGTTACATCTTTAATGCAGTTATATTTAATGCGTTACATCTTTAATGTGTTACATCTTCAATGCGGTTATATTTAATGCGTTACATCTTTAATGCGTTACTTTGATGCGGTTTCATTAAATGTGTTACATCTTTAATGTGTTACATCTTTAATGCGGTTATATTTAATGCGTTACATCTTTAATGTGTTACATTTTTAATGCGGTTATATTTAATGTGTTACATCTTTAATGCGGTTATATTTAATGCGTTACATCTTTAATGTGTTACATCTTTAATGCGGTTATATTTAATGCGTTACATCTTTAATGTGGTTATATTTAATGCGTTACATCTTTAATGTGTTACATCTTTAATGCGGTTATATTTAATGCGTTACATCTTTAATGTGTTACATCTTCAATGCGGTTATATTTAATGCATTACATCTTTAATGCGTTACTTTGATGCGGTTTCATTAAATGTGTTACATCTTTAATGTGTTACATCTTTAATGCGGTTATATTTAATGCGTTACATCTTTAATGTGTTACATTTTTAATGCGGTTATATTTAATGCGTTACATCTTTAATGCGGTTATATTTAATGCGTTACATCTTTAATGAGTTACATCTTTAATGCGGTTATATTTAATGCGTTACATCTTTAATGCGGTTACATTTAATGCGTTACATCTTTAATGTGTTACATCTTTAATGTGTTACATCTTTAATGCGGTTATATTTAATGCGTTACATCTTTAATGCGGTTATATTTAATGTGTTACATCTTTAATGTGTTACATCTTTAATGCGGTTATATTTAATGCGTTACATCTTTAATGCGGTTATATTTAACGCGTTACGTCTTTAATGCTTTACATCTTTAATGCGGTTATATTTAATGCGTTACATCTTTAATGCGGTTATATTTAACGCGTTACGTCTTTAATGCTTTACATCTTTAATGCGGTTATATTTAACGCGTTACATCTTTAATGCGGTTATATTTAACGCGTTACATCTTTAATGTGGTTATATTTAACGCATTACATCTTTAATGCGGTTATATTTAATGCAGTTCTGTTTAATGCGTTACATCTTTAAGGCGATTATATTTAATGCGGTTATATTTAATGCGGTTATATTTAATGCAGTTATATTTAATGCGTAACATCTTTAATGCAGTTATATTTAATGCAGTTATATTTAATGCGTAACATCTTTAATGCAGTTATATTTAATGCAGTTATATTTAACACGTACATCGTTAATGCGGTTATATTTAATGCGTAACATCTTTAATGAGGTTATATTTAATGCAGTTATATTTAATGCGTAACATCTTTAATGCGGTTATATTTAATGCAGTTATATTTAATGTGTTACATCTTTAATGCGATTATATTTAACGCATTACATCTTTAATGCGGTTACATTTAACGCGTTACATCTTTAATGCAGTTATATAAAATGCGTTACATTTTAATGCAGTTTTATTTAACGCGTTACATCTTTAATGCGTTACATCTTTAATGTGTTACATCTTTAATGCGGTTATATTTAATGCGTTACATCTTTACTGTGTTACATCTTTAATGAGGTTATATTTAATGCGTAACATCTTTAATGCAGTTATATTTAATGTGTTACATCTTTAATGCAGTTATATTTAATGCGTTACATCTTTAATGCGGTTATATTTAATGCGGTTTCATTAAATGCGTTACATCTTTAATGCAGTTATATTAAATGCGTTACATTTTAATGCGGTTTTATTTAACGCGTTACATCTTTAATGCGTTACATCTTTAATGTGTTACATCTTTAATGTGGTTATATTTAATGCGTTACATCTTTAATGTGGTTATATTTAATGCGGTTTCATTAAATGCGTTACATCTTTAATGCAGTTATATTTAATGCGTTACATCTTTAATGTGTTATATCTTTAATGCGGTTATATTTAATGCGTTACATCTTTAATGTGTTACATCTTTAATGCGGTTATATTTAATGCGGTTATATTTAATGCGGTTTCATTAAATGCGTTACATCTTTAATGCAGTTATATTTAATGCGTTACATCTTTAATGCAGTTATATTTAATGCGTTACATCTTTAATGTGTTACATCTTCAATGCGGTTATATTTAATGCGTTACATCTTTAATGCGTTACTTTGATGCGGTTTCATTAAATGTGTTACATCTTTAATGTGTTACATCTTTAATGCGGTTATATTTAATGCGTTACATCTTTAATGTGTTACATTTTTAATGCGGTTATATTTAATGTGTTACATCTTTAATGCGGTTATATTTAATGCGTTACATCTTTAATGTGTTACATCTTTAATGCGGTTATATTTAATGCGTTACATCTTTAATGTGTTACATCTTTAATGTGTTACATCTTTAATGCGGTTATATTTAATGCGTTACATCTTTAATGCGGTTATATTTAATGTGTTACATCTTTAATGTGTTACATCTTTAATGCGGTTATATTTAATGCGTTACATCTTTAATGCGGTTATATTTAACGCGTTACGTCTTTAATGCTTTACATCTTTAATGCGGTTATATTTAATGCGTTACATCTTTAATGCGTTACATCTTTAATGTGGTTATATTTAATGCGTTACATCTTTAATGCGTTACTTTAATGCGGTTATATTTAATGCGTTACATCTTTAATGCGGTTTCATTAAATATGTTACATCTTTAATGCCGTTTTATTTAATGCGTTACATCTTTAATGTGTTACATATTTAATGCGGTTATATTTAATGCGTTACATCTTTAATGCGGTTATATTTAATGTGTTACATCTTTAATGTGTTACTTTAATGCGGTTATATTTAATGCGTTACATCTTTAATGCGGTTTCATTAAATGCGTTACATCTTTAATGCAGTTATATTTAATGCGTTACATCTTAAATGCGGTTTTATTTAATGCGTTATATCTTTAATGCGGTTTTATTTAATGCGTTGCATCTTTAACGCAGTTATATTTAATGCGTTACATCTTTAATGCGGTTATAATTAATGCGTTATAAATTTATTAAAGTTCAAATAATATGTAATTAACTACAAACTCCGAAACTGTCTGTGCGGTCGGCGCCTCTTCTATTAGTCGTGTGAATGTCCCGATCTAAGGGGGAGAGATTGAAACTGCACCGGCTGATGCACACTCTGTAACGGGACGATCAAACCTCGAGCGCACACGCTTAATGCAGCTAGATTATAACATGATGACTCGTGACTTATCATAATATATGTGTCACTGTGTGTTTCTTATCGTGAAGATATCTCATGTTTGAGGGTGTATCCTGCAGTAATAAACTGAATTGGCATCTCGTAAATAAATCACAAGCTGAATTCAAAGGTTACTTAAGTGATGAAGCCCAATCAATTTCACTTTAACTCACTCTTTATATCAATTAAACTCTTTAGGGGGGGATAAATACTGCATTTACAATAGGGTCATTTAAGGTACATATTCATGACTAGTGTTGGGTAATTTACTCTAAAAAAGTAAATAATTACATCTTCCACAGTGTAATTGTACTAATTATCTGTCTGAATAGTAATTGCATTGCTTATTGCTAATTACTTTCTAAAACCCTGATCAACCTCGAACACATGAAAAATACATGAAACTGTTCTATTAATTCTTTCAAATAAATCTAATGAATTATTCATGAACTGACCAAAGAATTTAAGGGGACAGCATTAATTAGAAACCCTATATTTGAACATTAGATGTTAAATTTCGATTTAAAATTCCCCTTTGTTTTATATAGAATTGTTCTATTTTCTATACAGTATTTAACGCAATTACATCAGAAGAAACTGTAACTTATTTCTGAAAAATTAAGAGTAATCCCTTATTTTACTTTTTCTTCAATGAAAAGTAATTTCATTACAGTAATTTATTACTTAGTAATGCATTACACCCAACAATGTTCATGACATGAAGAGAAATACAATATATTATGGTAAATGTCAGATTATCTGGATATTAAGCAGCCTGTTGTACTCAAATAGGGACAGAAGTGTCAGCTAGATAAATGCTAATAAATGAGTGGTTTGGATTTATAATAAAGCTAAAAATATTACGCACTATATTACGAAATAAATATACAATCAGTGTAGAGTTATTACTAAAATTCCAGTTATTCAGTGGACTGGTATGGAGTTCATTCACTCATTAGCACTGTTAGCATTAGCTGCTATCGCACTGTGTTGCTGCCCATAAAACAAAAGCCATATACACATTCTACTATAAATACAATTTTTAATTTATGCACAATTATCTTTGAGTTTAACCAAGCCAAACTGATTTGCTTTATAAGGAACGATTATAAAAATTAGCCTGATATTTGAATTTTAACAGCGGCCCGGAGCGACTCTCCGGATGTGCTCTCAACCTAATGAGCTCCCTATCTAGTGAGCACTTTCGGGGTATCATATGAGCGTTAGAAACGTATGAACCCCCTGTAATGCTCCAAAACGTTTGATTCGAACTTTCGCCCGCGCCTAAATCAATCGAAATCGTATAGGACGCACACATATGCTGTCTACGTAGGGAACTCGCTATGTTTTGAGCCCACCCGTCTCTCTCTCTCTCTCTCTCTCTCTCTCTCTCTCTCTCTCTCTCTCTCTCTCTCTCTCTCTCTCTCTCTCTCTCTCTCTCTCTCACCTGGACGTGAAGACTTTGGAACAGCTGACCGAGCTGCTCAGGTCGCACACGGCGCGGTAACTGGGGTCCCGGCTCTTCTCCCTCTCCACATGGAAGGCATACAGTGACAGTAGAATCCCAGCGAGACACACGAGCAGCCGGACGAGCCGCTCCCAGCGAGGGGTGGACACTCGCAAGACGGGCGCCGCCATTTTTTCCCGGCCTTAGCACGAACGCGCGCAGCCTCAACCGTTGGGCGCGCGGGCGACGTGGAAAAGCGTCGGGACGTGTCACCCCAACATGGGGGCGCGGCTTATTAGCGGAGGGTCGTTTTTATGGTTGTAGGCGTGGTCCGTTTGGCAGGGGGTGTGTCCACCAAACGTCTCGCCATTCTTCTGTCAGTGGGGGCCATTCATGGGGCCCTTTCAAGACTCAGCACTTTGCACCCTGATTCCCTGATAATATTTACAGCCACTTCTTATGAATCACTTTAATGATTTTACCCTTTTAACCCACAGAATGGCTATGTCATAATAGGGGTTTCCTGTGATCTTATCGTGGTGTGATGGATGAATCTGTACCTCCCTTCTCTTCTGGGGGAATTTTTGCAATAACAAATATTTTATTGCCAGTCATAATTTAAAAAAAATGAAAGAAACAATTTATTTAATATGTTATTAACTTATTTATTGTCTAAGCAAAGTTGAGTATACAATACATTGACTGCCAAGTGCCTTTTTGCTGCTTCTTATATATATATATATATATATATTATTTTTCATATATGTTCGATCTCTTTTTTTTACCAAAATTAATTTTGCTTTTGTTATTTATATATATATATAAAAGATCAAACAATGCACAAGGATAGACGGATGGACAGACAGACAGATTGTGCATTGTTTGATCTTTATA
>NC_068279.1:0-100000 GCF_025860055.1 Xyrauchen texanus | reverse complement strand
CTGAACGAAAATTATGTCTTTGAGAAAATAATTTCTTTAAATCATAAATAAAATGTGCATAATTCTCAAAGTGTGGCTTTTAAAAGCATTCAAATAAATGTATACATTGAATTAAATCAATCTCAGTTTTGATTATTACTAATCTCCACAGTTTCGAACACAAGCACTCGTCAAAACAACGCGACAGCTCTAATAGAATATGGCAAAAATGTAAGCAAAGAAACGTTATGACGTCAAATGAAAACAAAATAAGATCATGGAAGTAAAATCTGGATCACGTGACGATCATCTTGGTTCCATTAATCCGCACTTGCAAACTTTTATTTAGACTTTTCTGAGCCATTTCTGCAATGACTTGTGCATTTATTGACCCTCTCGAGCATGTTGGAGCGTGTTTATCAGGATGCCAAAACTGCATATTTCACAATATCTGTGACACTCATAAGGCTTCAATTTCAGAGTCGACACAAATAAATATACTTACACAAGCAATGATATCTCCAGCTCATCCCGTGCTGTCAGACCAGTATCCTATATTTACCACAGCTAGATGTATATGTGACATGACCTTGAGATTTTCTTTCCACCTGATCCCAATATTTTCAAGTCCAATATCAATGATACCGATACTTCTGTTAAATTATTTGTTTTGTGATTACTTCGGATAAAATGGGTAATTGAAAATAATATTTTTAGTCATTATAATAATTTTTTATGCCTAAACACAAAATGATTAGACTTCTGTTTTGTTTACCCTTACAAAAATTAACCATTTCACTACAGTAATACAGTATAGTTTAACTATGGTATTATGCTAAGCCATAGTTACCACACAAGTAACCATGGTTACTACAATATTACTGTAGTAAATCAATGGTATAGTAACTTCATTTTAAATATGAATTTAAATTAATAAGTGTCATTATTGTTCCTTTTATTATGCTGCTATGAAAATTGTTAATGCTTGATTATTATTCTAACTAATAAACTAATTAATAATACGCAATCAACTGGTTAGCATTAATAAGAGTGTAGTAATGTTCACGATAACACTTTATCTTGTATTACATATATATCCTACATAAAAAAATATATATTGTGTAATATTATGTGCTTTTCTGTGTAGAGTGAAATTGTTTTCCTACTTAGAAATATAAACGATTTGGCTTAGTGGACTAAAGCACATAACTGGTAATCAGAAGGTTGCTGGTTTGATCCCCACAGTCACCACCATTGTGTCCTTGAGTAAGACACTTAACTCCAGGTTGCTCCGGGGGGATTGTCCCTGTAATAAGTGCTCTGTATAATACATTGGTAATCAGAAGGTTGCTGGTTCGATCCCCACAGTCACCACCATTGTGTCCTTGAGTAAGACACTTAACTCCAGGTTGCTCCGGGGGGATTGTCCCTGTAATAAGTGCTCTGTATAATACATTGGTAATCAGAAGGTTGCTGGTTCGATCCCCACAGTCACCACCATTGTGTCCTTGAGTAAGACACTTAACTCCAGGTTGCTCCGGGGGGATTGTCCCTGTAATAAGTGCTCTGTATAATACATTGGTAATCAGAAGGTTGCTGGTTTGATCCCCACAGTCACCACCATTGTGTCCTTGAGTAAGACACTTAACTCCAGGTTGCTCCGGGGGGATTGTCCCTGTAATAAGTGCTCTGTATAATACATTGGTACTCAGAAGGTTGCTGGTTTGATCCCCACAGCCACCACCATTGTGTCCTTGAATAAGACACTTAACTCCAGGTTGCTCCGGGGGGATTGTCCCTGTAATAAGTGCACTGTATAATACAGTGGTACTCAGAAGGTTGCTGGTTTGATCCCCACAGTCACCACCATTGTGTCCTTGAGTAAGACACTTAACTCCAGGTTGTTCCGGGGGGATTGTCCCTGTAATAAGTGCACTGTATAATACATTGGTACTCAGAAGGTTGCTGGTTTGATCCCCACAGTCACCACCATTGTGTCCTTGAGTAAGACACTTAACTCCAGGTTGCTCTGGGGGGATTGTGTCAGACGCTGGAAATGTCCCGCCCCTTACTGAAACGGAAGATATGATTGGTTAATATCCAATCGCGTCTGAAATGAAGGTTCTGATTGGTGGATCTTGCTAGCGCTCCCCAGTGCATCTCCGCGCGCGTTTAGAGAGAATATCTGCACAATTAAAATAATAATAATAAAACACAATTCACTCAACGGTGCGGTGGTATCGCGTTATTAGATTGAAAAAGTTCCGGGTCAAAAGCTCGTTGTTCTGGCGACCATCCGTACAAGAACAAGTATTTGCTAATATAGCCTGATCCATTTTATTTCACTTTGAAGCTTATGATTATTGTTCGTGATAACCAAATAATAATACCCCTAGTTAAAAAAATGAAATACATTATTTAGAATCGATATTTTCGATACAACATCATTATTGGAAGTATCGATACTTTTAGGATCGATCCGCCCATCACTACATGACCAACACTGAACTGCGACCGATTAGATTTGAGTGACGTATGTGAGTATTTAAACTTTTCGGCATGAAACGTCATTACATCCTCCACAGAGGTGATTCGGATCTGACGATGTTAAAATTATTAATTTCATGCATTTATAAGTGATGCAATGAAAAAGAACTCGTGGGTCAATCTGAGCCGGTTCAGACAAAGACTTACAAGAAAGCTGTAAAATAACAGTACAACATGTTATTTATAAGTTCACTCATAATTGCACACACACACACACACACACACTCACACACACTGACAGCCACACAATGGAGGTCAATAGAAACTAATGTGTGGGGGTGGGGTTCAAGAAAAATTAGACCAAGGATGGTTAATGCATTCAGAAAACATCGGCCAATCAAGGTTTATCCTCTTTGGCTTTTTATATGAACGAATGAATTTATAATCTTACACAAACATCATTATATCTCATTCAAATGCAGGTCAGAAACGACCGTTTATGGCATGAAGCATAAACATTAAATTCATCATCAAGTGAATTTAATAACGAGATGAGGCAGAAAAAACTCATTTTGAACTCATATTTATTTTGATCAATAATACTGTGTAATGTGTGATTCTTCCACATGCTTTAACAGAAACTGTGAAGAACTGTAAAAATCCTGATCCTAAAGATGTGCTGATGTCCAGCGTCCCACAGAAACCTGAGCGGTCATATTTGACCATGTTATTTCATGCACAGCAGACATTCATCACTTATACGTCCAACAACACGTGGATTTGTGACGCAATCAAGAAATGCATTGTTAAATGATGTGCTGTTGTTCCCCAGACTAACAGTAGCATGCATTACTATGCGTAATATTATCATCTAATATTTCCTCCGTGCAAATAAATCAATCTAGAATTCCAAATCTTAACATTGGCACGTGGATTTAGAGACTCCATATTGCTCACATCGGACAGTGCAACAGTTTGGTGCTGTATTTATAGTGTAATGGCTGTTACGTCTTATTTAATAAGGCGTCTAAGAATGTCTAAGATGGTTTTTTATTCTTAAGAAACGACGGTAATGCAACACTATTTTAGGCTTCAGGTGAATTCAAATATTCAGTGATTATTCCACCAGCAAAACAACACCTAACGCTGACATATCATTATTTCAGCACTTGTGTTTGTGCATTAAATGACGGAGTCACGGCACACATTATATGTTGTTCAGAACGGCGTGTCTGTACGTGTGCAGTTACTTCCTCCTCACAAACACTTAATGGGAGAGTCTCACAAAAACGGTCAAGAAATGGCCAAAATCAAAAGAAATATATAAGGAACAATATTTTGATTTGGGTTTTTTAGGACCATTGGGATTTTTTGCATTATTATAAATAAATAAATAAATGAAAACTGTTAAAGAAGAAATGGTTCGTTCCTGAGCCGAAGTCTTCAATTTACATAATGTACGGGAAAAAAATTATTTCTCTCTTCAAAAAAAAAAAAAAAGTTGAAGAGAAACCCCTCCCCCCCCGTACATTATGGGACATTGTATTTATGACAATTACGCAAAAACCAAGAGTAATGTGAAAAAACAATTCATATAATTTTTTTTTTCTTATTTCCCGACTCACACTGCAAGACATTTGTTTTAGTCTTAATTTGATCACAGATAACTTTGATCCAGCGGCAACACTTCAATGAAACGTTTCTCACGTTTACTCCTGGACCAACCTGATTTAAAGAAACATGCAGACATTCCAGAAACAAATGTCATCCAATCAGAACTCTAAAACAGTTTGTAAAACATCTGTAGAAACAGGCATGAAAACTTTGCATTTAATATCGCAAGTAGAAACGACTCGGTTCTAGAAAAGATTTGGTTAACAAAGCACTCGATTACCCAAACGACTAAAAGTGTTTGGCAAAACTGACAAATGTGTTGCATATTTGCACAAAACAGCGCAAACGTCCAAACGTTAACGTGAACAAAATGCATATCGTGTAAAAACGTGTCTAAGGCTAGAATTGCTCTTCAATCATGCACTCTTCAGGAATAATAAATGTGATGTCAGAACGTGTCATTCAGCTGCAGCATTACCGCCCTCTTGTGTCCGGGAGGGCTAACTCCTGCTTGCGCGGAGCTTGCGGCGGAAATATTCCGGCGCGGCTTCGTGCAGCCAATCAGAATCCACCAGGCACAGATCCCTCATATAGCAGCGCGTCGTGTGCAGCAGCTCATTAAAAACCACGTACGCTGGTTTGGCCTGGAACAGAACGGAGGACGGGTGGATCGCCACAGTCTGGTGCGTGTCTAAAGCCACGTAACTGCCGTCCAGCTGCAATTCTGCAGCGTTCATAAACAAACCGTGAGCCAAACAACGACGGACGTTCGCCAAGTCTGATTGAGATGATTCCATCTTCATATTCATCTACAGAGAAGATAAAAAGTATTTTAATAATAGAGAGTCACAAGTATTTTTTGAACTGAAGACAAACCGGAATTGCTGATATAGTTGCAATCTGCGTGATATACTCCGGGTTAAATTGGATATTCTTTTAATTTGACATACTTTGTTATGTGCAGTAATATTTTCCCCATGTCATACAACATTATTAACTAGATAGTAAGTGTTGGCTTGACAAAGGCTGAAAGTTTAAACTAGTTTTAAAAGTTTGAAATGTATACAGCTATTACAAACAAACAACCAGCTAGTCAAATAAACTGTCAGATAGATAGACAGAATATGTTGCAGGCTATTGCTAGAATGTTGTTAGTCATTGCTATTATATTGATTGGTGTTGCTAAAAATGTAGCTAGGAATTGCTAGCACGTTGAAAGGCATTGTTAGAATGTTTAAACATGTAGCTAAGATTTGCTATTATGTCATTAGGCACTGCTATCATGTTTAGCATGCTGCTATACATTACTAGCATAGTTTAACATATTAATAGGCATTGCTAGCATAGTTTAACATGTAGCTAGGTGTTGTTAGCATATTGTTAGGAATTGTTAGCATGTTGCTAAGCATTGCTATTATGCCGTTAGATATTGCTAGCATGTTGTCAAACACTGCTATCATGTTTTAACATTTAGCTAGACATTGCTAACATGTTATTAGCATTGCTACCATAGTTAGAATGTTGTTAAGCATTGTTAACATGTTGCTAGGCATTGTTAGCATATTGCTAGGCATTGTTAACATGTAGCTAAACATTGCTAGCATGTTTTAGCGTGTAGCTAGGCATTGTTAGCATGTTCTAACATGTTGTTAGGCATTGCTACCATAGTTTAACATGTAACTAGGCATTGCTAGGTCATTGCTAGGTGTTGTTAACATGTAACTAACATATTGCTATTATACTGTTGGACATTGCTAACATGTTTTAACATGTTGTTAGGCACTGTTATCATGTTTTAACATTTATCTAGAAATCGCTAACATGTTGCTATACATCGCTAGCATGTTGTAGCATTTACTAGGTGTTGTTAGCATTGTTTAGCATATTGCTAGGCATTGTTAAAATGTTTTAACATGTATCCAGGCATTGATAACATAGTTTAGCATATAGTTAGGCGTTGTTAACATATTGCTAGGAATTGTTACCATGTTGCTAGGCATTGCTAACATGATGCTAGGCATTGCTAACATGATGCTAGGCATTGTTTGCATGTTTTATCATGTTGTTTGACACTGCTATCATGTTTTAGCACGTTGTTTGACACTGCTATCAAGTTAGGCATTGTTAACACAATGTTGCTAGGCATTGCTAACATGTAGCTAAACATTGCTAGCATGTTCTATCTAGTTTGGAAGTCCGCTACAGGAATACCATAATTCCGATCAGTTAGAAAAGATATAGCACACTATATAGCACAAGTCGGAAAAGTCTGAAGGTCTTTTGTTTGGTGGATGTAGCTTGAAAGCTCTAGGAGGAGTGACATTCATAAAATGTTGGTCTCGGAAGAATAATAATAAGCTTCAATATTAGAAACCATGCTGTCTACATCAGTATGTGTGCGTTTACCTTGATGCAGATATCTTTGAGCTGGGCACGGACTTCTGACACAAGTCCCATGTTCCTGCTGTTCACAAAGTTTTCTCGACACCAATCCTGTTGCAAAGTGTGAAGTACGAAGAATTTTGAAGCAGTGCTCAGTTTGTGAAAACAAGCATGAATCACGTTTACATTAATGCATTTACAATGGAAGTCAAAGGGAAAGTGTAGCTTCTATATGTGTTATATAAATCGGGACTACTCTTCCAGGTGAGTGAACTTGTAATAGTCATGACAGGAGATTAACTGACGGATCTAACTTTACACAGAAAAGGTTAGTGATTCTATCACAGTAGTCTCTAGTCACAACATTGTTTATGTTAACATTTATCTCATATATCACGTGTAATGTCTTGTCCGGCTGATTTCCATTTGTAAACACGATTTCTATTTTTGTCCAATGACAGTTGCAGCTGTATATTCACATCATGCAAACTCACATATAAACTCATGCTTTTCATTAACATCAACACAATCATGCAAATATTGATTTTGTCATTATCTCAAAATCTTAATGCAGATGTCATAACCTGCGAGACATGCAAATCCATGTTCAATGCATGATTCGTACCTTGTTGCCGCTGACTTTCCTAAACGCTCTGTAGATGTTGAGGAGGGTCATGTGATCGCCCTCGCTGGAAATGAATTTCTTGCGGACAGCGAGGACGTCGTCTCTGCGAGCGGGGGGGTTGTAGAGCACAGAGTCCACAGACAGCAGAGAGATGATGGTCAGAACCTCCTCAGTGCAGGAGAAGTCCGGAGACATCAGGACAGTCTATAGATAGAGAGAGAGCACGCTGACGGTCAACGACACACCACACAGAATTATTCCCTTGAGAAAATCTTCTTTGTTCTTTTGGTATTTCTATGGATTCATTTTCTTTTTGGAGCTTTACAGTCATTGCATGGAAAAGTATATTTCAGGCTGTAAAGCTTTCAAAACACAATTAAACAAATTAATTAACTCTGTGTTTTCAAAGAAAAGTTGCTAGCATGTTTAGATGGTTGCTAGCATTGGTAACATGTTGTTAATCATTGCTACTATATTGATTAGTGTTGCTAGCATGTAGCTAGGCATTGCAAGCACATTGCTAGGCATTGTTAGAATGTTTTAACATGTAGCTAGACTTTGCTAATATGTCGTTAGGCACTGCTATCATGTTTTAACATGCTATACATTACTAGTATGTTGTAGCATACTGCATTACTAGGCATTGCTAGCATAGTTTAGCATGTTGCTAGGCATTGCTAATATGATTCTAGGCATTGTTAGCATGATGTTAGACACTGCTATCATGTTTTAACATTTAGCTAGACATTGCTAACATGTTACTAGGTGCTGCTACCATTGTTAGCATGTTTTTCAAAGAAAACTAAATGACTCGATTCTTACTTTAGAGAAGCGCGGCTCTAAGGGTAAGCAGGCCATATTTTTGCCCAGCGGCGTCAATAACACCTGTTCATCTTTTTTCTCGACAGCCCCCAGAATGTAAAGCTGCTCCACGGCCATCCGGAGAGACTCTGAACACACCATACACAGAACAAATAACAGAAATGGTTAAACGGCCCTCTGGGATACTCGATTCCGATTAGTCAATGGCGCCATCTAGTGGATTGGCATTTCTGAGTAACAAGTGCAAATCCGGGGATCAAGTCACATCAGGATATTGCGAGTCACCTTTCCAACATCTTTGTGATCTCTACAAGGAAGCCATTTCCATTTATTTACTTATTTGGTTATTAGCCATGTAATAAGCGGGATAATGTACCCCGACATGGTGATGCAAGAATGCTCTGCTTCACGTTGGGGTCCTGATCACCCTGTCTGTGTTTATTTAGTGATAACTACCAGCTGACTGTACATTATCCCTTACATAAAACATGAATGCCAAGAACACCCCTTAACCGTGGTAAAATCACTGTAACGTACTTCGCAATATATTTCTTCAGGCTTATTGCTTTATTGCCTAGTGTTGTAAAAGCACACGCAAATTAAACAGATTCAGACAGTAAAAGCATACATTGAATTAATAATGTACATGTTATGGTGCATTCACATACAACGCAAATCGAGCACTTCGAGCGGCGTGATTACATACAAAGTCAATGCAAAGACGGACATTTTTTTTCCGCGTTGTATGTGAACGCACCATTAGCGTTTTCAATCTTACCGGGTGATGGTTTAGACATGAAGTCAAAGTTGAGGACATCAGGAACGCCCAACGCCAGCAGCTGCAGTACGACACTGGCCAAATTACACCTACAGAACCAGACAGAACATTTGTATTGGACGCTGGCACCTCTAAATTTGTCATGCAGTTCATAAATATTTAGTTTGATAAAACATTTTTAAAACACGTTTTAGAAGTCAAACTGTCTGTAACTTGACACACCATCAAGACGCTGAATAAAGGACACAACAATGAAAAAAACATTAAACGCAAGAACGTGTCATGTGTAAACGGCCCCTACTTTGCCAAACGGAGAGCCGTTGACAGTGCATGAGATTACACCAGGGGTCTCTGTATGTAATAAAGAAATCAAGAGGCCATCTTATGAATCCGCATTTGAATACAGGAAGCACGCGCTGTACCTCTGTATCTCCGGGACGGTCATGTTGGCGAGGTTATCAAACTCCTCTTCAGTGTACAGACGGTAACAGAATCCAGCATCTTCTCTCCCCGCTCGACCCGCACGCTGCCACGCCTGTGCTTTCGAAACTCGCTGAACTGCCAGTACCTCCAAACCGCTGTCTGATTCAAGTAAACAGCCCTTTTTTAAACTCAATCCCCCACACAGCTAAACAGACACTAGTGAACACATTCGGACTGAAAGTTTCACCTGGATTGTAGCGTTTCGCTTTCACCATCCCCGTGTCGATGACGTATTTGATCCCGGAGATGGTGATGGACGTCTCGGCGATATTTGTGGAGAGGACGACTTTCCTGGATCCCTAATGCACACACAAAAAAAGGGATTTTTGTTTTTTACTATTTGAGGAAAAGTTAAGCCAAAATGACAATTCTGTCATCATTTGCTGACCCTCAGGTTGTTCCAAACCCGTATGACTTTCTTGTTTTTTTGTGAATCAAGAAACGTGTCGTTTAAGTGATATAATGAAAGTGTTTAGTGATTCTGGGCTGTCAAACTCCAGCACTTTTTTTCTCTATTCAAAAATTTATTTTTTCATCTCTTCAAAAAAAGGGAATGCGGTACCAACCTTGGCCACCAGGTGCCACTATCAGTAAACATGTAATCTCATGCTTTTAACGCTTTCTCTGTTGCTATATGTCATGTGCAGGCTTTCATGGTAAAATGTAATTATAATAATATATTTTAATATAACAAGTTGTCTATGCTTTTGAAACACACCGTCTACTGCAGAAGTGAAGAGTTCCAGATGAAGGTCAAATAAATATCCAAATATTGTTGGTCTGTCTAAACATGAGCTGTGACATATAGCAACAGAGAAAGCATTAAAAGTATAATAATAGTAATAATCTCATATGCATGTACACACATATTAATAACGCTATTTCTTACTCAAGGTGGCATTGAAGTTTCAGGGATTGACTTGATATACATTTAAAGAGCACCTATTATGATTTTACAAATATGACCGTTCATGTAGTGTGTTATATCGCTGTTTGTGAATGTAAAAAAGTCTGAAAAGTTTCACAAATCAAAGTACAGGACAAATGGAGTTATTGACTCCCAAAAGAACGAACCGATTCTGAACACCTGAAACGAGTCGTTAATAATTCCAGACTCAGTTCCTGTACTAACCTACAGAATTTGGTAACATAAACCCGCCTCTGGTCTTCATTGGCTGCTCGTGAACAGCTTTGACCCGCCCTCAAACACTACACTAAGCGGTAGACCAATCACAACAGACTGGGACATCTGACCAATCAGAGCAGAGTATGCTCTCTGAAAGGCGGAGTTTAGAATGAATGCTTTAGAACGGACCAATCAGAGCAGAGTATGCTCTCTGAAAGGTGGAGTTTAGAATGAATGCTTTAGAACGGACCAATCAGAGCAGAGTATGCTCTCTGAAAGGTGGAGTTTAGAATGAATGCTTTAGAACGGACCAATCAGAGCAGAGTATGCTCTCTGAAAGGTGGAGTTTAGAATGAATGCTTTAGAACGGACCAATCAGAGCAGAGTATGCTCTCTGAAAGGTGGAGTTTAGAATGAATGCTTTAGAACGGACCAATCAGAGCAGAGTATGCTCTCTGAAAGGTGGAGTTTAGAATGAATGCTTTAGAACGGACCAATCAGAGCAGAGTATGCTCTCTGAAAGGTGGAGTTTAGAATGAATGCTTTAGAACGGACCAATCAGAGCAGAGTATGCTCTCTGAAAGGTGGAGTTTAGAATGAATGCTTTAGAACGGACCAATCAGAGCAGAGTATGCTCTCTGAAAGGTGGAGTTTAGAATGAATGCTTTAGAACGGATCATTCAACGAGACGTTTTTGACACTGGGGAAAAAAAAGGAGCAAATTAAAATGTTTTTTGACCTTGGATGCATGTAAATCTATTATATGAGACCTTTAAAACTAAATTAGGCACGTTTAAAAACCATAATAGCTGCTCTTTAACCAAGAAGTAAATGCTCAAATATATTTTACTCTATTATTTTCTGTATACATGCCAGGTCACTATATATCCAAGTATTTCCTATTGTCTAACACAACACCCATGCATTTAAAGGTTAACAAAACTGAAGAATTTGTGCAAGGTAGTTTATACATTTGTATTTTTAAACAGCAGATTTTGCTTTTAATTGTAGACTGTAGACGGTGTTATTTACTAGCGCCACCCAGTGGTCAATGTGTAACACGATCTAAGATTAATAAATGCTGTTAAAGTTCTGCCCATTCTAGTTTATTTTAACAATCGTGCTACCTACAGTTGACATATACAGACTTAATATACAGTGTCTCCACATGTTCTAGCTCCATGTGTACGTGTGTTCTAGCTCCGTGCGTGTTCTAGCTCCGTGCGTGTTCTAGCTCCGTGCGTGTTCTAGCTCCGTGCGTGTTCTAGCTCCGTGTGTGCGCGCGCGTTCTAGCTCGCGGCTGCGTTCTAGCTCGTGCGAGGCTGCGTTCTAGCTCCGTGCGAGCGCTCGCGTTCTAGCTCCGTGTGCGCGCGCGTGTTCTAGCTCCGTGTGTGCGCGTGTGTTCTAGCTCCGTGTGTGTTCTAGCTCCGTGTGTGCGCGTGTGTTCTAGCTCCGTGTGTGCGCGTGTGTGTTCTAGCTCCGTGTGTGTTCTAGCTCCGTGTGTGTTCTAGCTCCGTGTGTGTTCTAGCTCCGTGTGTGCGCGTGTGTTCTAGCTCCGTGTGTGTTCTAGCTCCGTGTGTGCGCGTGTGTTCTAGCTCCGTGTGTGTTCTAGCTCCGTGTGTGCGCGTGTGTTCTAGCTCCGTGTGTGTTCTAGCTCCGTGTGCGCGGTGTTCTAGCTCCTGTGTGTTCTAGCTCCGCGTGTGTTCTAGCTCTGCAGTGCTGTGTGTTCTAGCTCGTGTGCTGCGTGTTCTAGCTCCGTGTGTGTTCTAGCTCCGTGTGCGCGTGTGTTCTAGCTCCGTGTGTGCGCGTGTGTTCTAGCTCCGTGTGTGCGCGTGTGTTCTAGCTCCGTGTGTGCGCGTGTGTTCTAGCTCCGTGTGTGTTCTAGCTCCGTGTGTGTTCTAGCTCCGTGTGTGCGTGCGTGTTCTAGCTCCGTGTGTGTTCTAGCTCCGTGTGTGCGTGTTCTAGCTCCATGTGTGTGTTGATCAACGATTCGATTAGAGTGATTAATGACATTGCTAACATGCACAAAGTGATCGTTCGGCTTCAGTAGACTTTGAAAATAATGCACGAGTCACATCTTTGTGGTTTTATGGTGTTTCTTTATGTAGCTCTAGAGTCACTATTCACCATCATTATATGGCAAAATAAATTCCTTTTGTGTTCCACGGAAGAAACAAATGTATGCCGGTTTTCAACAACATGAGGGTACATAAGGGTGTGTTCACACATGTAGTTCGGTTACCAAAAAATAAAATGATACATTTAGTCCTGGTTCATGTAGTGTTCACACTGGCATTTTTAACACCGAACCTAAAGATACAAAACTAAAGGCATCAGGGAAACCACAACCTGATTGGGCTGCTTTTATATCCTATATTTTGCCGATGACGGAACTTGCCGAACATCCAAAACAATGCTGCTGCTGGGCTAAATGCACTCGTTATATTTATATATGTATATACGGTGGTATTTTCACCAGCTGAGAACAAACGAAGAGTTAATAAAATGTGTAAAAGAGTCAAAACAGCGGCAGGAATTCCTCTGTTGCTCACACAAATGAAGATATGCTGCGAGGACGGTGGACGGGTGGTTCTGATGCCAGTACCGAACTGTAATGGGCAACATCACTCCTATGATGAGAAGAACCAGGTATGCTTGAGGTCAGTATTAAAGGCAAATTACTTCCTGTTTCTGGTCCGTTTAGACGTCTTTAGTCCATGTTGCGTTCATCAATCGAACCGCACCAGAGTTCATTTAGACGCGGACCAAGACCCGCTATTCAGGCGATCTCGGTCCGCTTGTTTGGTGCACACCAATGTTCGGATGGCAGCGTTCGCACTTGTTCAAATGGACCGCACTAACAGAGCAATCGCACCAGAGTTCGTTTTAATCTAAACAAACCTGCCAAGTGTGAACACACCCTAAACATGTCAAACTATCCCTTTAATACCTCAACATTCATACGCATCATCACTCATGTGATCAATGCTACATGTCTCTGTATGTCTGTAGTGACCTTTGGTGTGGGCTGAAAGACCCGGAGCTGTTGAGTCGGGGGGAGAGAGGCGTACAGCGGGATGACTGTCATTGGTACGCAGGTGTCAGGCAGGTGTTTAGCGATGTCTCGACAGGTGCGTGCCAACGCTTCGATCTCCTCTTGCCCCGTCATAAACACAAGGATATCGTGAGAAGGTGGAGCTTCCTATAAGAGTAAAAGTAACATTTAAAACACACATATTTGTCACACTAAAGTGTAAAGGCCGTCGCACACCGGACAGTCTTTGATAACAATTTGGAAAACTATACGCATTGCGCCGGAAAATTGAGCAGCCTCCAGAGTCGTAGCTGGGCACCACTGACAGGTTTGCGTACATCCATAGAAAGCAATTGTTTCCAATTTTTGAACACGGCATGTACTCCGCCAGACGTGTCCGGTGTGCGACCCCCTTAAGACTTGTTGGACTTGTGTATGTTGGTGTGACAAGGAGAAGGGCGGGGCCAGGCCGTGACTACGCACTAATCAGCCGAGGAGAGGGATAAGTGCAGCCAATGCGGCAGTTTGAGAGAGAGAGCCACATGCAGCTGCCATGTGTGTATTTGTGTTTGTGTCTTTTTGTTTAGATTAAATATTATTTTGTCTGTTCAGCCGGTTCCTGCCTCATCCTTTCCCAACCTTAACCTTTGTTGCATTGGTGCCGAAACACGGGAAGTAGGAGGGATGCGCTGTCGGAGTCCTCGCCACTGCCGTCCACCCAAAGGAGCAGCCGCGGCCGTCAGCCGGGGGACTGAGTCGTCGCTGCCGGGTGTCAGGACGAGGAGGAATGCCGCCGTCCACAAGGGTAGGAGAGGCTCGCTGCTGAAGCGGTGGAGCCGCTGCCAGAGGCGGAGGGGCTCCCTACCATCCACCAGAGGGGTGTTCCGTCCGCCAGGAGTCTGAAGACTTGCTCTGGTCCACCAAGGAGGAACGGCTGTTGTCCGGCAGAGGGTCGAGGACCAGGCGACGGTGTGTCTGGGAACCGGCGAGCAAGTTTTTCTCTCTCTCTCTCATTGTCGCTCTGCCTAGCCCTTTCCCTCTCCTCATTTTTCCCTCCCCTCATCCCCCTCCCCAGCTCTAGAGAGGTGCGGAAAAGCCTGTGTGTAGGCGGGGCCGGAAGGGCACTCAGTTGGCACATCCCAGTATTTAATTCCAAGCGGTTTATCGCTGTATGAGCTAAAACCCAGAACAACACACAAACATCCTGACCAATCAGAGGACAGTTTGCTCACATTCATTCATTTGTAATATTGGCAGACTTTGGTTCTCCATACTGAACTGTGTGTGAGTGAACGGACCTGGTGAATCTGAAATATAGACACCAGAGCTGCCTGGAGGTAGTCTGACTGAGGCCGTTTGGTGTAGTAGATCTGAATGGGATGCTGTCGGCCCTCCAGATACAGAACTGGAGATTTGTTGAAGTATTGAGAGAACAAGTCCACATCCATGGTTGCAGACATCACCAGAACCTGAAGATAAACAGCACTCGTTCACTGAACAGAGCAGATGACTAAAGAATGACTAAACTAGATTTACGTTTGCATTTGAGGAACGTTTAGATCAAAACAATTGCAACTATTATTTCAATGGACAATTGTGACTCAATAGTTGTGGCTCATGTTCTGACTCTCATTTTCCAATGAACATCTTGCATATATAATTCAGATTCTTTTGTACCTTTAGTGGTACTTTATTCTGTTCGGTGCGTTTGCGCTGGGCCGTCTTCACCACACCGAACAGGACGTCCGTGTGCACCGTACGCTCATGAGCTTCATCCAGAATCACTACAGTGTATCGCAGCAATAATGGATCTCCTATCGCCTCTCTCAACAACATCCCGTCGGTCATAAACTTCAGCTTGGTCTCGGACGACGTGACATCTTCAAACCGCACCGTGTACCCCACCTGAGAGTCAGAGTTAGTAGATATTTACCTTTAATCAGTATGACACAATAACAGGTCATGTGCCATGTGTGCGAGTCAGTGAGAACCAACCAGTTTCCCCAATTGAACTCTCTTCTCTTCTGCCACTCGTCCGGCCAGTGATAAGGCTGCCACTCGGCGCGGTTGAGTGACCGCAATGACACCCTGCCGCCCAATGCCAGCTTCATACAGGTACTGTGGTATCTGTGTAGTTTTACCGGAGCCGGTCTCACCTGAAAGAAATGCCAATGTGTCTGTAACGGTCAGGGTTTAAACAAGCTTTATTTAACAACAGCATGCATTTAGTACAGACAACGGTTAGTGGGAGTATGTGCTGCAGAAAACCTGGTTGCATTTCAAACAAGGATTTATTGAGGTTTATCAATGCCTGATTCCCACATTCTCATGCAACATTATCTAGGAGCTTTATGAGAAATCTTCTTGCGTCGGTCCCCCCGGAGCAACCTGGAGTTAAGTGCCTTACTCAAGGACACAATGATGACTGTGGGGATCAAACCAGCAACCTTCTGAGTACCAATGTATTATACAGTGCACTTATTACAGGGACAATCCCCCCGGAGCAACCTGGAGTTAAGTGTCTTACTCAAGGACACAATGATGACTGTGGGGATCAAACCAGCAACCTTCTGAGTACCAATGTATTATACAGAGCACTTATTACAGGGACAATCCCCCCGGAACAACCTGGAGTTAAGTGTCTTACTCAAGGACACAATGGTGGTGACTGTGGGGATCAAACCAGCAACCTTCTGAGTACCAATGTATTATACAGAGCACTTATTACAGGGACAATCCCCCGAACAACCTGGAGTTAAGTGACTTACTCAAGGACACAATGGTGGTGACTGTGGGGATCAAACCAGCAACCTTCTGAGTACCAATGTATTATACAGTGCACTTATTACAGGGACAATCCCCCCGGAACAACCTGGAGTTAAGTGACTTACTCAAGGACACAATGGTGGTGACTGTGGGGATCAAACCAGCAACCTTCTGAGTACCAATGTATTATACAGTGCACTTATTACAGGGACAATCCCCCCGGAGCAACCTGGAGTTAAGTGCCTTACTCAAGGACACTGGTTTGATCCCCACAGTCACCACCATTGTGTCCTTGAGTAAGGCACTTAACTCCAGGTTGCTCCGGGGGGATTGTCCCTGTAATAAATGCACTGTAAGTCACTTTGGATAAAAGCATCTGCCAAATGCATAAATGTAAATGTTTCAAAACGTAAATGATAATGGCGTTTGATATGAAATGAAGCAAGATCACTTTGACTATTAGGCTGTTATTATCCGAGCTGAGGCTAATATGATGCATTTATGAATTTATATCTGTAAAGAGCACATATGGGATTGCATAACGCATAAATCATATCTTGCAAATTATAAATGTGATTCAGTTTTGGGGGACACTGTATTTTTTATCTCCCCTTTTCCTCCTCAATTCGGAATGCCCAATTCGCTGTAAGTTCTCGTGGTGGCGTAGTTGCCTCCGCGTTTGAGACCATCAATCCGCGCATCTTATCACGTGACTTGTTGAGCGTGTTACCGTGGAGACGTAGAGCGTGTGGAGGCTTCACGCTATTCTCCGCGGCATCCACGCACAACTCACCACACGCCCCACCGAGAGCGAGAACCACATTATAGTGACCACAAGGAGGTTACCCCATGTGACTCTACCCTCCCTAGCAACCGGGCCAATTTGGTTGCTAAGGAGACCTGACTGGAGTCAGCACTCAGAAGAAAAACTCCTTAGCGTTGCGCCCTGAATGTTATCTTACTTATGGGGGTTTTGGAGACACAGATACTTCATAACTTAAATAACTAAAATAACTTTGCATCTACATAAAAACACACGTCAGACCAACAATATTCCCCTAAATGTTGTCTAACATTTCTAGTCTAACAGAGTTGTCTGAATGAACAATTTAATTTTGAACAGTGTTGCTGATTTGCAAGTTGCAACATGAATAAATTATGAGATTAGTGTCATGGGCCTATTTTTTGTTTACTTTATTTATGCTGTTATTGTTGTTTTTTGTTCGATTGAGTTAACACTTAAAATCTGAATTCTATTTAAGATAAATGAGTTCAAGGAACATAGATATTTGAGCTATGAAACATTTCAAATCATGTTTAATAATGATAATAAAATGGATTTACAGTGAGAGAATGTACCCCTATATGCTATTGCCATCGTACATACTTAAAAACATGGTATTCACAAGTACTCCACTCATGACTGTTTGTGCGCATGTCTTACCGATGAGCACAGCATTGTGCAGCTGTCTCAGCTGATTGATCAGTTGAGTTCTGGCCTGATAAATGGGAAGCTGTTTCCTCTGCACGTCCAGGCTGGTCGGCGCATGACTCGCTCTGGGCAGCAGCATGCCACCGGGCCTCTTATCCAGACGGAAGAAGGGAGACCCCGGCTTGAATCTCTTCGCCGGAGGGGGGTCGGGCTCGTGGGGCATGGTCTGCAGGAACCGCGCGGCAGTGTGAACCAGTCTCACTCACTTTAATTGTGGACAGACAGCAGAGAAACAGCCCGGTAACAGTAGTGCGTCTTCTTCTTCTTCTTCTTCTTCTTCTTCTTCTTCTTCTTCCGGTGATGTTTTATGGTGGTTGGAAAACCAACGTAAAAGGTGCATTTCCGCCACCTACGGCACAGTAATGTGGAGCGCACTGCACGTCACCTCCCCACGTATGGAGTTAAACATGTGGCAAAATTCTGCGCGCGCAAAATTCTATTTTGAGCGCACAAAACATGTTCTCTGATGCGCAAGATAATAGTTTGAGCATGCAAAAAGGTATTTTGCACGCAGAGTAGGTAGGAGGAGAAAGCAAAATGTAAGAATTCTGAGCAAATACACATTCAAATAAACGTAAACAAAATTGATTTTCATTTACTCAAAATGAATTTATTTTTGCAAGAAGAGTTCAATTGCGGAACATTTTTTTTGTGTCCACATCACTCGCATGGTCCGTCCACACTGAGTCCGTTGTGAATGGCAATAGCACCGCCCACAACTGCAAAGCCCTGCAAAGGGTTGTGCGAACTGCCAGAAACATCATCGGAGGTGAGCTTCCCTCCCTCCAGGACATATATACCAGGCGGTGTGTGAAAAAAGCTCGGAGGATCATCAGAGACTCACCGGAGTCATGGTCTGTTCTCACTGCTACCATCAGGCAGGCGGTATCGCAGCATCAGGACCCGCACCAGCCGACTACATGACAGCTTCTTCCCCCAAGCAGTCAGACTTCTGAACTCTTGATCTCTCACGATCAATAATCAGCACTGCACTTTATTAATCACACACTGGACTGTCATAATTATATTTATCCTAACAACACACTGGCAACTGCCTATCAACCGACAGCCTGAATGTCAATACAACCACTATACAACCTTTGTGCACATTTACATATAGATTATTTTTATTGTATACTGTCTATTCTGTAATGTATACTGCACATTGTATTTTATTGTGTATATTGTGTTGAGTCATTATTTGTATATTACTTTAGTAAGTTGTGTAAATCTGATGTTTATTGTAATTGGTATATGTCTCATCACTGTCATGAGTGAGATGTTGCTCGGAACTGCACATAAGACTTTCACCTACTGTTGCCCTTGTGTACATGGTTGAGTAACAATAAAGTGATTTGGTTTTGTGCTCTCAAATTATCATCTTGTGCGTGCAGAATTTTTTTTTGGTGTGTTTCAAATATCATCTTGCATGTGCATATTTTTTTGTGTGTGTGTGCTCAATATCATCTTCCACATGCCGAAAATGTTTGTGATCTCAAAATATAATTTTGAAGAATTATGGCACATATATAACTCCATACTACCCACGATGCAAAGTGACTGATGTCGCGCATAGATGACATCACCTTTAATACCTTACAGATCCGTCACAAAAAAATAATTCTGGAGTTAATCTCCAACTAAATAAAAATATATTAAGTTTGCTGACTAATTTAATTTGCAAGGACACCCAAATATATAATAAAAAAAAATAGAAAAGCACTGAAAACATGCAAAGCCATAAAATAATTGCAATTTATGTAAATTATTTTCTCTGGCAATGTTGGTTGGTACCTCTTCTCAATGTTCTTGTGCCGTGGAATAAAAAAAGTTATTAGTGTTATTGTGGTATTTTTTTTTAAATTATGAACTATACATTTTTAAGCGGTCATATAATTTGATTATAGTATTATTTGAATAGTTATTCAGCAGGTCAAAATAACTTTTTAATCTCAATCTACAAATGTAATAAAAAAATTAATGCGTCGTTAAGGTTTGACAATACAAATTAATAGCATTAAATCGATTTGTTTTTTTTTATGATTTTGCGTATTACATTACATGTTCGTTCCAGGCATTTCAATCCTCTTGGATGTGAGTGGCAGGGGTATTGACCAATCAACACGCAGTCATGCCTCTTTAACGCTATTCTGATTGGATGTGAGTGGGGGGTATTGACCAATCAACACGCTGTCTCGCCTTTCTGCGCTATTCTGATTGGATGTTGGTCTTGAATAAATTTTTGCTGCTTCCTGCTTCGGCCTCTTTCCTTTACGCGTCCCTACTGTGAGGTAGGTATAACGGCGGTTCAGCGCTTGTTTTATTGTTATAAACCAATATTGTGGCTGTAAAGGCATAAATATTGAATCAATAATGAATGATCATTATATGAAATCGTTAAGAATGTACTCTGCTATTAAAATTGCATTTAGCCTTTAGTTTGCAATCGTAGGCCTCGCACCACGTGTTGTGCTGTGAGAGAGAGGAGCTATTTTATCATTTTTTATATTTTATTCGTTTAGTGACGCATACACTATTATCACTCTTGCATATTCAACGCCAACCATAGGCGAAACGCCGTATGTAATTGCATAATTATGTGTTAACTAGAGAGAACTAGGGCTTATTTTAATGCACCATGATGGGCCCTCCTTAAAACCGTGCGAGAATTAACATTTGTCATTTTCATATATTTCGTGACCGTGTCCTGGTCACTTTATCAAGACAATGAGAGGGAACATTTTTGTAGAATATTTTAGTTCCGTAATTTTTTTGGCATTATAGCATTTTCAAGAAAATCCATTAAATCTTGCCTGAGTTTGTATTTTTAAGCGTATTCCTCCATATAAATGCCCAAAAGAGCTGGCAAGGTATTAAAAATGGGCAAGTACCCTTTTCAATTCTCTAAATAAGATAACCATAAGTACATTATGATGTCACAATGCAAAAATTGTTGGGCTTTATTTTTCTATGCAAAAAACGATTTATACTAAATGTTAGTTAATCCTATTCTCAAATCCTCAGATTTGTCAACCTTGTCTTTAAACCGGCTGTTCAACCGATCCTTGGAAGCACTGCAAAGATGCCCAGGGAAGACAGGGCCACGTGGAAGTCCAACTATTTTATGAAAATCATCGTAAGTTCTTTCCACATCTTTTAAGGTGTACTCCAGCAGGTTTAGTTACAGGTCAGCTGTGGTTGTGCTGATTTGTCGTTCCCCCTGCTGAAATGAAATGATTTCATTCTATCCCTGTTTGTCTGCATCCCACGGCGTGCAGGGACGCTTTGTCTCAAACATTGCAATGCTTCAGCCATTATAACCACAAAAAAACATTCCTCAAGCTAGTTTTTTAACTTTGCTTTTCTTCATAGCAACTGCTGGATGACTTCCCCAAGTGCTTCATCGTGGGCGCAGACAATGTCGGCTCCAAGCAGATGCAGACGATCCGTCTGTCTCTGCGGAGCAAGGCCGTCGTGCTCATGGGCAAAAACACAATGATGCGCAAAGCCATCCGTGGCCATCTGGAGAACAACCCTGCTCTGGAGAGGTGCGTATCTGTTAGGATGCTTTCACACTTGCTCTTTTGGTCCGCACAAGTTTGAATGATGGCAAAATTTGTTTGGGTGGTGTGAACGCGTAGTGGGCTAAAGCACATAACTGGTAATCAGAAGGTTGCTGGTTTGATCCCCACAATCACCACCATTGTGTCCTTGAGTAAGACACTTAACTCCAGGTTGCTCGGGGGGGATTGTCCCTGTAATGAGTGTGTAGCATTTATTAATATCTACTATATAGGTTATTCTATCTAGACTAGGTTTCAGAAGATTTAGAGAAGTAGGAGGTAGTGGACTGAAACAATAACAGTAACGACACAATTATTAAGGTAAAGAATGAAAATATTTATATGAGTAGGCATGAATAATGAATGTAAAATCCTAGGGTGCACCCTCTAAGTAGCCTAAGATTTCTATACAATGAAAATAAAATAAATAAAATACAATATTCAAAAGTGCTTCTTTACAAAGATCTTGGTCTTGTCTTTAGTCCATGAATGTAAAATAAAATACCGTCCTCTAAGATTCTGTAGTTCTAGTTGGGTGGCTCGCCATCAAACTCCAAATCTTTCCAAGGAATCAAAAAAACCTGACCTATGTAAACCGGGTCAGAATAACATTAGGTAACATATTATACATGAGGTAAGTACAGTGTATTAAACATGTTACACCAAGTACACATTTTTTGTACAGTCTTGTAATAAAATGCATTTCCCATTCTAGTCATATGTCTTGATCTCTTTACACCATGCATTCCAACAGTGTAAAAACAGAGCTAAAGCTATAGGCAAGTGTTAAAACCATGCACTCAAAATACAGGAATATAGTTTACATACTGCAAATTACCTTTTTAATAACCCAATTGTATATTGTGAATAAACTAAGATTTACTATTTTAACAGAAATTGACACATTAATATGCATTAATATGACAACATGAACTGAAATACGTGACATGCTGCGTAATATCTGCTTTAGCCTACTGTAGCATAGCACTCAATACTTTAATCACTTTGGCTAACTCACCAAGTTTCACGTCGGATAAAACACAAAGAAAATCCCACAAAACGAAAATCCCTCAATGCTCTCTGGCAGCGGTGCAGTTCCCAACGTACTCTTCAAAGTGTTTAGATAACGTATGTAATTATATTTGAGCGCTTTTTAAGTTAATGTCTCTTATGTCTCGCATAGGCTGCTAACAGGCTGGCTGTGTGCTGTCTGCATGGCAGAGAAGCTTCTGCTGTCACCTATCAATCAAGGCTGGTTCAACTCTTAAACTGATGTTTTAATTGGTTCATAATAACTATATGCATTTATAATAAGTTAACTAAGTTTTAATATTTTATTATATAATAATAATATAATATATTTATTTCCATACATTTTTCTAGTGGGCTACAAGTGCACTGAAAGTCACTTTGGATAAAGTACTGGGGTGGTGGTGTAGTGGTCTAAACCACATAACTGGTAAACTGTTAATCAGAAGGTTGCTGGTTCGATCCCCACAGTCACCACCATTGAGTCCTTGAGTAAGACACTTAACTCCAGGTTGCTCCGGGGGGATTGTCCCTGTAATAAGTGCTCTGTATAATACATTGGTAATCAGAAGGTTGCTGGTTTGATCCCCACAGTCACCACCATTGAGTCCTTGAGTAAGACACTTAACTCCAGGTTGTCCCTGTAATAAGTGCTCTGTAATTCGCTTTGGATAAAAGCGTCTGCCAAATGCAGAAATGTAAATTAACGCTTTTTCCGGAATCCGGTGCACACCCGCCTGTCGTACCGGAGTCCGCTTGAAAAGGTGGTCTGTGGTACGGTTCATGTGAACTCTGGTGCGGTTCACTGCTGTTATGAACTCAATCGTAACAAATTGCAGAAGTGAGCCACTTTTGATGTATAAATTGTCTTTGCAGGCCCCCAATTGCAATTAAATCCCCTTCAGAGAGCAGCTCGCATTCATCTCTTGCAATGCATCTGCGTGCTCCACAAACGCAAATATTCTTCATGGCACATTCAATGCATCCGTGGCAGACAAACATTTAGCAAGTTTTGGTGGTAAATCCGAAGAGTTGAATGCATTAACACTGTGACACCAAGTTACACAGCTGCCGCTTGTATTTGCGTTGATGACCTAATTGGACCAAAAAGAAATGTGGAGGTCAGCGGGGTATGGGGAGAAATTCTGGTTTGGTCCAAGAAATCAAACGAAGTGTGAACGCACCCTTTATGAGGTTTAAACAATTGTGCAAAAGTCCCTTTCATTCTGCTTCGGAGACGTTCCTAAAGTAATGTATGTGAACTGGGATTAGATGTTTTTAAAGCACCCTGTGAAAAAAGGATGAAGAAAAACAACTTCTAAATGTGGTTCAACAATCATTATTTAATAAACTATCTCGAACATTACACATACCAAACATGACTTTTCTTTTAGTCTTCAGCAGGATAAGTTACAGTCCAGCTGTTGCAGTGCTGGTTTGTCGTTCCCCCTGTGCACATAAACCTGTTTCCTACTATCCCTGTGTGTTTGAATCCCACAGCTCACAGGGACGCTTGGTCTCAGACAGTGTTTGAACTGGGCTTGTATATTGTGTTGGGATGAGATCATTTGGTCATACCGCCCTGTTCTGTGTCTCGCTGGATGTCAAACAGCCATTCAAAGAATTCTGGATGAACGTTTATGGATTTTTCCCGTGTCTCTGTAGGCTGCTCCCCCACATCCGTGGGAATGTTGGCTTTGTCTTCACGAAGGAAGATCTGACGGAGGTCCGGGACCTGCTGTTGGCAAACAAAGTGAGTATTTCTGTTGATGGTTCATTTCTCTGTTGGGGCTTGAAAGCATCTCCATATTGTGGTCATCTCTTGTCTTAGGTGCCAGCTGCTGCCCGTGCTGGTGCCATCGCCCCCTGTGAGGTTACCGTGCCTGCTCAGAACACTGGGCTGGGTCCTGAGAAGACCTCTTTCTTCCAGGCTTTGGGAATCACCACCAAGATCTCCAGAGGAACCATTGAAATCCTGGTGAGGAGCAGAGAAATAGTCCTTAATTTTACTTGTGAACTGTTTACATAAAGCACACTTCTAGACTTGATGCAAGTGTAATAATTTAAACTATAGCAACATGGAGGTTTACACCTTGTTTTAGACAATGCAAACTTTCTAAGAAATGAATGAAGTTCGTGTAATAAAGGGTTACAGTTTTAGATTTCATAAATGTTCTTGTCGGGACCAGTTGAGACACTTGTCACATTGTGCAACTGGAACTGAGGCTCTTGAATTACATCTGATGTGATTTTAATATTGTGATACAATTGCTCCGATTTCATTAGCGCTGTACCCGTATTTCACCCGACCGTTCTCTTCCGCTGTCAGAGTGACGTTCAGCTGATCAAGCCTGGAGATAAGGTGGGTGCCAGCGAGGCCACGCTGCTCAACATGTTGAACATTTCGCCCTTCTCGTACGGGCTGATCATTCAGCAGGTGTATGACAACGGCAGCGTTTACAGCCCGGAGGTGTTGGACATCACTGAAGATGCTCTGCACAAGAGATTCCTGGAGGTATGTCATTCATACTCTCCTTGTGATGGTGACTGCTTGAGTACTGCTGCAGGAATGCAGAATTTTAGCTGTTTTGTGAGCAAAATGTCACTTTGTTGTGAATTGGATCAACTAATCAGCCATAGTTTAAATTTAGATTCAAAATGTTCTTTCAAGAAGTTAAAATGCAGTAGTATACAAGGCAAGCGCAAACGATTTTATATGTAAACTTTAGGAAGATCAACTTTTATATAATTGGATATGCAAAGATGAATTAATGTACTCTTTATATAGATGTATATAATTTGTTAAAACTTGGTATTTAATTTGCTATGAGGAGCCATAGAAGCCGACATGTCTTAAATAACGCTTCCAGATAAATATTTTATGATAATGCATTGGTTATAATAAAACGATAATGTGCAAAAAAAAAAGTTTTATTGATCTTCATAAATATTTAATTTATACAAATGTAGTGTGTGTTCATGTTTGTCCATTTATGCATTAACTAATGTGAATGTACACAACTTCATTTTATATATGGGTTGGTGTAGGTGGACATTAACTAATCAAGATTAATACACCTTCGTTGTTACATAATGTAGTTAACTAATGTCAAATACAACCCGTTTAGGGTTACCAAAACATTTAAAACATGACTGTGATTAAATCTAATCACGGATTAAATCTCTGTTTGAACTGATTCATGAGTGATGCATATGGACTGCTGATGATCGCATTTGTGAAGATGCAGGATAAGTTACAGTCCAGCTGTTGCAGTGCTGGTTTGTCGTTCCCCCTGCGCACATAAACCAGTTTCCTACTATCCCTGTGTGTTTGAATCCCACAGCTCACAGGGACGCTTGGTCTCAGACAGTGTTTGTGTCATTATTAATGTGATCTTTATTTGTACATCTCAGGGTGTGAGGAACATCGCCAGTGTGTGTCTGCAGATCGGCTACCCCACCCTCGCCTCCATCCCTCACTCCGTCATCAATGGATACAAGAGGGTGCTGGCTGTTTCCGTGGAAACGGACTACTCCTTCCCGTTGGCTGAGAAGGTAAAACTCCTTTCCTCTTGGATCTCATCATACACCAATCTTGTTGCCATTCTGTCGTTCTCCCTGCATGATCAGTTTCCTGCAATCCCCGTCCGTCTTCGTCCCCGGCAGATAGTGACGCTTGGTCTCAGACGGTCCTTAGAAATATTTGTCCATTTTAAATGCTTTGATGGATCTATAAACAAATGCGTTATGTCATGATCTGTCTCCGGTGTGTGGAGTGGTGGCGGCGGCGTTGTGGCTAAAGCACAGGGCTGTTAATCAGAAGGTCGCTTGTTTGAACCCCACGGCCACCACCATTGTGTCCTTGAGCAAGGCACTTAACTCCAGGTTGCTCTGGGGGGATTGTCCCTGTAATGCACTTGTCTCTTTGGATACAAGCATCTGCCAAATGCATAAATGTAAATGTAACATCCTCTCCTCCCTTCACAGGTGAAAGCTTACCTGGCTGACCCCACCGCCTTCGCTGTCGCAGCTCCTGCAGCCGCTACTGAGGTAAAATCTGCTGCTCCTGCTGCCAAAGAGGAGGCGCCCAAGGACGAGTCCGAGGAGTCTGATGGGGACATGGGCTTCGGCCTGTTTGATTAAACTGCAGAATGAACATCAGTCTGTCAAATTAACCACAATAAAACACCTGGAAACAAGAACAGTGACTGAATTAGTTTGCTGTAAATGGGGTTAGGTGTAAATGCATTTGGCAATTTATGTGGAAATTTAAAATTGTTTAGCTTCCAAACCGAGTGGGCTGTGATTGTCACAAATCAGAACTTGAATTGTTGATATTAGTTGACACTTTCATCCCAAATGTTTCCTTGTGTGTTCAACCACCTTTGAGTAATCTGAGGTTCAATTTATTCAGGACACAATGAGAGGTCATTAAATTAGTTGTGCACGCATAAAAACCCACAAGGGTACAGTTTAACCCTGTCATGGCCAGCCCAATCTCAAGACCTGAACCCGGAAGATGGATGGCCACAAGCCATCAAACAAAGCAGAGCTGATTTACTTTTTGAGCCAGGAGTGGTGTAAAGTCACCCAACAGCAATGTGAAAGACTGGCAGAGGGCATCCGAGGACGTTTGAAAGCTGTGATTTGAAAATCAGGATTATTCCAGCAAATATTGGTTTCTGATCTCTCTTAAGTTAAAACATTAGTATTGCGATTAAAAATTAATATGAGCTTGCTTTGCATTTGAGGTCTGGAAACGCGGCATCTTTGTTATTTTGACCAGTTGTCATTTTATGCATATAAATGCTCTAAATGACAATATAAATTACATTTTGTAAAAATCCAATTAACTTGACAAACGATTTATGAACATGCACCTGTGGAATGGTTAAGACACTAGCAGCTTGTATAGGCAATTAAGGTCACGGTTCTAACAATGTATGACCCCAAAGAGACCTTTCTACTGACTGAAACACCAAAAGAAAGATGCCCGTGAATCTTTTCTTATCCATTTATGTTGATTTGGCTCTGGAGCATTTATAATAAGCAGTCAACCAATCAAGACTAAACTATTTCACATTGGGGGTGTGCAGATTGGTTTTATATTCTTAACGATTTAACACAAACCAGAAACAAATGCAACGATGTCTGAACTGTATATTCACAGTATTATGAATGAATTGTTTTGTTGTGTGACTTATTTTCATTAGTACTGTACAAAGTTAGAGGTGCGCTGTTTGATAGATTCCCCCGCTCCCCCTACCTCGGGCTTCCGGTGGTTAGACCTGAACTACCCCCGCTCCCCTCTCGTACATCTGAGCGGGAGAACTTCCCAGGTAGTAGCCTGCCTAATTCACACAAAAAACTAGAATCAGGGCGCCTACAGAGCCATATAGAGAGAGAGCGTTGCGACAACTCCATTGACTCAAATGGAACGTTTTTTTTTTTACAGTAATGGCGGCTCGTGGAGCCTCTCAATAGTTCCCGGAAGTAGCAGCAAACACATGCCGCGCCGTAGAGATGCAGCAGAACAAACCGTTTGCGACGCACTTGAGACGTTTAAAGAATAATATCTTATTCTGTATATTATCAGTACATCTAAATAAAAATAACTTGTAAATTAAAACCTTATAATTGAGTATTACTCATTAAATTAGGAGATAAGGGATGTTATCGAATAACTAACAGATTAGGCGAGGATTGGAGCTGGATAAAGTTAGTAACGAACACCCTATTAATTGTAAAATCTGTTCTCTTGATTCAGTTTCATCCATCGTTTTTTTTTAAAAAAAAGTAATATCGTAATATATTATTACAATTTAAAATAACTGTTTTCTATTTTAATGTATTTTAAAATGTAATTTACTCCTGTGATGCCAAGCTGAATTTTCAGCCTCATTACTTTTGAATGGCAGTTTATATACGAGTATGCTTAAGTTGTTTTAAAGCTGAATATATTGTGTATATGAATAAGTATTGTAAGAATTATACATTAGATATATAATATTTATAATACTATATATAGAATTGTAAACAATAAGCTTCATTTCACTAAATTTTACATTTCCGTAACTGCTGCTAATAGTTCATTGACACATTGTGCGGTGCGAGCTGGAAATCACCTGTCACCAACCTGTCTCTGTACTATCTGAAAAGTCATAAATATGACATTAGTTACCATGAGATTAGTGAAAACAATGAACATGAGGTAACAGAAACCCTAGCCTGAAATAAGTTGAGGCAAATAACAGTATGCGAACACTAATCCTCAAATGTTAGCTGATTTGATCTTTAAAAAAACAACATCGCTGAAACAATATACTCATGCTACATACATATGTCGGTGTGTTACATAAATATATAAAATAAATGCATTTATTGACTACTAATTACCAGAAATCGCAGTTCTGTCACTCTACTCTAACAGTTTGCAATGCCCGCCAAAGCACTTCCTGGAACTATCTGAAGTCTACATGAATCACGTGACGATCAAGCATTTAGAACTTCCGTTGTCGCAACTCTCTCTCTATATGGCTCTGGGCGCCTACTCCGACAAGGTTAATTGACCCACAGTCCCACAGTGACATGATATCATTGACGTGCAAATGAGCGATTTAAAACTGATTGCACAAATGTCACCATTACGATTTTGTTTGTGCCTGTGCCGCCCCCGGCATTGCTGGCAAGATGTCTCCTATACCTAAATCCGGTAAGGTTCGTGACTTCTTTAGAAAGAAACAAGCAGTGGATGAGTTTGAGAGGATGCCAGAAACTCAAAAGTGTAGCAGCAGAGACAGAGTTAGCGGCTTGTGTTTGCTAGCTAGCTAACCTTAGTGCTCAGCATAACAACGGTTAAATTAGCATTTCTTTGGGAGAACACAAAACAACTCAATTAACCTACTAACATTATATAAACCACTAGAACTTTATTTAATTGCTGGTTAGTGTGTTGTAACAACACCTCTCTAATAAAGATATTACTCTGAGGGGGTTCAACAGATTTTGGACATGTACTGATATATAAATCTCTTCAGAAAACAAATTATATTTTTAAACCTATTTTAATTTTCCCAACCAGTGCTTAATACATGTGCCAAACAGATAATAAATAAACTCTCAAAAGTCTTTGTCTCTTCAATGAGTCAAGGAGATGAAATAAACTTATCGTTTGAATGGTCCTGTCTTTTGATAAGTTGAAGTGATGATGAAGATGCAATGAGTTTCAATTCCACCAAGCTATTTGAGTGCGATGCAATGATTGTAATCCTATAGTCCACAATGTGAGAAAAGATCACAGTCAACGGTGTTCAGTGAAATGTCCTCAGTGCCATGTGCAAGGCCATGTGCTGTATGCTTGATGCCAGCGTGGATTGCACTTGGATTCACTGTCTCTAGTATCCCATCAGTGCTCACAAAAGAACATCAAGGCATCAACAACAGTAAATTGGCTAAAATGCAATAATACATAAAGTAACGTTTATTTCTGTTACAGTATGTACACACAACAAGAATGTTTTTTTTTTTAAATCTAAAACAGTTTCCTTTTAGTGACAAAATGTGTTCATATAAACATAAGTATATTATTTTTAAAATCAGAATATTCTTTGTTTTTTATCATTAACAAAGTTATGCATCTTGAATGGCCATAGCACTCATTTTAACCATTAGATAACAAACTCTATCATATTCAACCATTGTACTGATCAGACAATTTAATCTAGCAATATGTATGTGAGCAAATTAGCAATAGCACTCGAGACCACTAGCAATGTTTCTTTGACAGAGACAATAACTACGTTTCCATCCAAGGACTTTTTGCAAAACAGTTTTAGCGCATCAAAATAAATCTGATGGAAAGGCAAATTGTTGCTAAAAGTTCACAAATGTCGACACAATATTTTTCCATTTAACTCTAGCGCATATGTCGATACTTCAAATGTCGACAAAAACAGTTTTGGAAACACTTTCTTTCGAGAATATTGTCATTAACGCATAAATATAGTATCACATGATAGAGTTTGCCCCAATTGTAAATGATGTGTACATTTTGATGACTTTATACATCCTTGAAAGCAAATTTATTGTATGTGATTATGGATTGATTTTAACGGCGTACAGATCCGACGCTGGAAACACATCTGCATCATGACACTTACAGGAGTGGATACCAGATATAACATGAATATCTCGTATCATGCACCGGTCATCAATAAGTACAAGGAGAAGAAATAAATGGCCACTGTGATTCATTTAATCGTAGTAGACATCTGTTTATTTATTAAAGTTGCTTTTCCACACCATTCAGAATTATAGATGACAGTCATGGGATTAGTCCAAATTGAAAATAAATACATAATACTTGGAGAAAAACATCAGTGTGCTTTTTTGGAACATATATTCCAACTCTATCAAATAATTGTTTTTCTTACTTTTGAAAAAATGCCGGCAAAATTCCCTGTAGTAAATTAAATAAATAGCAAACATTCAAAACAATCCCTCCATCAGTGCTCAGACTGTCCGCAGTAGTCTGAGAGAGGCTGGACTGAGGGCATGTTGGCCTGTTGTAAGGCAGCTCCTTACCAGACATCATCGGTAACAACGTCTCCTACGGGCACAAACCCACCTTCACTGGACCAGACAGGACTGGCAAAAAGTGCTCTGTCGTGGTTTTGTCTCACAAGGGGTGATGGTCGTTTATCGTCAAAGGAATGATCATTACACCGTTATCATTATCTGGAGCGGGATCGATTTGGAGGTGGAGGGTCCGTCATGGTCTGGGGCGGTGTGTCACAGCATCATCGGACTGAGCTTGTTGTCATTGCAGGCAATCTCAATGCTGTGCGCTACAGGGAAGACATCGTCCTTCCTCATGTGGTACCCTTCCTGCAGGCTTATCCTGACATGACCCTCCAGCATGAAGGAATGCCAGTGTTCTGCCATAACCAGCGAAGAGCCCGGATCTCAAACCCATTGAGCACGTATGGGACCTGTTGGATGGGAGGGTGAGTGCTAGGGCCATTCCCGCCAGAAATGTCCAGAAACTTGCAAGTGTCTTGGTGGAAGAGTGGGGTAACATCTGCAAAAAGACTAGCTCTCTCTAAACAGTGTATGAAGGGCAAATGCATGAAGTGTGGATACACTCATGAGCCCAGAAAATGGCCAGCTTACGGCAACATATGCAGTGTTTGTTCACAGAAAAACCACTTCGGAAAAATGTATAAACTAGTTCATGAGATTAAACAGGATGGTTAGATGTTTATGGGCAGCAGAAAGAACAATTGGATGTTGTACAAATGAACACAGTCTCAAAAAGTGACAATGAAATCAAACAGTAGACTGAAACATTAAAGATAAGCCACTGCAAGCTTACCTTTAAACTGGTTACAGGTGCAGAGTGTAATGTGCTGTCATCGGAGACCTAAAACTAAAAATGTTCCACTGATAGTCAAGCTGCAGGTGAGTTGCCACGATGGAGCCAAAGGGCAGAGTAAAGCTCAAGTGTGAGTACAAAAAGTGTGTGCAAGAACTGGATTTTCAGATCATAGAGCAAGACACACCAGCAATTCTAGGCAGAGAAGTGTGCATGAAGTTAGGTCTAAAAAAACAAGGAAAAAACTGTTATCATGAGTGAATATGAAGATGTCTGTACGGGACTAGGCTGTGTACCAGGAATACACCATATACAGCTCAATCCAGAATCGTTCCAGTCATTCACCCACCACGGAAAGTGCCTGTGACTTTGAAAGAAAGATTCAAAACTGAACTGAGGTGGCCTGGTTATCTCAGTGAGTATTGATGCTGACTATCACACCTGGAGTCACGAGATCGAATCCAGGGCATGCTGAGTGAATCCAGCCAGGCCTCCTTAGCAACCAAATTGACCCGGTTGCTAGGGAGGGTCGAGTCACATGGGGTAACCTCCTCGTGGTCGCTATTATGTGGTTCTCGCTCTCGGTGGGGCATGTGGTGAGTTGTGTGTGGATGCCGCAAAGAATAGCATGAAGCCTCCACACGCACTACGTCTCTGTGGTAACGCGCTCAACGTGCCATGTGATAAGATGCGTGGATTGACAGTCTCAGATGCGGAGGCAACTGAGATTCATCCTCTGCCACCCGGATTGAGTCACTACACCACCACAAGGACTTAAAGCGCATTGGGAATTGGGCATTCCGAAAAGGGGAGAAAAAAAAAACTGAAAATAGAATGGAAGACCTACTCTGAAGCAGTCGGAGCCTAAGGGTAAATAGTATGGTCACTGTGGTGAAACCTCAAAATCTGAATCTGCATCGACCCTAAAGATCTCAACGGGGCGATACAAAGAGAACATTACCCATTACGCACAGTGGAAGAGATTGAAGCAGAAATTCCAAATCCTAAAATATTCTCAGTTATGGATGCTAATCATGGGTTCCGGCAAGTGCAGTTGGATGAAGAGAGCTCCAAGCTATGCACATTTAATTCCCCATTCGGAAGGTATCGTTTTCTGAGACTACCTTTCGGTGTTTCCTCAGCTCCGGACGTTTTTCAGAAATGCATAGCCCAAAGGCTGGAAGGCTTAGGAGGAGTTGTGAACATTGTAGATGACATTTATACAATTTATTTAATAATTATTATTTATCAATCATATCAAATGCTTTATTTAGATCAACAAAAATTCCCACCACATATTCCCATTTTCAGTTGCACTAGCTATTTCTTCTACAAATTCCATTTGTGCCATTTCTGTTGAATACTTTAAGCGAAAGTCACATCATATTTAGAATTTTTCTATAAATTCATCAAGCAACATATAATTTCTCTAATATTTGAGACCATTTGGGTAGTAAAGATACAGGTCTGTAATTTGAAAAAACACAAGTAACATCAGACTTTTATATATAGGAATAATGTTCACAATTTTCATTTGATCTGGAAACGTTATGCATGTATGCCAAAGGTTTTCATATATATTTTATTAAACTCTTTATAGGTGACATATCTAAATCATTATAATCCTTATATATCTTTTCCTGACATGTTTTTACTATACTCGCATTTTTTGTCTCTTCCACTCCACTAATGGCACTTTTCCACGGCACGTCACGGTTCGATGTGGGTGGGATTATAGGCTGATCGCCATAGTTGCGCTGCGACATCATCTTAAACATGACACAAAACAATAATCAATAACACGAGCGCTAGCTGTTAGCTGCTAGCTCATTGTGCTGCATAAAGCAGTTGTTGATGGTGATTTTACACAAGTGTAACCCTTAAATTGGTTGTTCTAGAAGCTTCCAGTAGCTGCTCAACTAAATAAAGTGAAGCTTTCAAGCAGAGTATAGAGTTAACACATCATCCTTAGCGTCCATTTGGTCGAACCACTTCCACTTTCTTCTGTTTGAAGCACTTCGGCTGTTTTTGTTTCCCGTTGTTTCGTTCGTCGTTAAGGAGAGGAACGTCTGCACCTCGTTTATTGACCACACTGTGGTTTTGCGCACAGCCATTTCTTTTGACAATTCGAAAGTCGTGTGTACAAATGATACTGCTACATAAGGTCTGTCTTTAAAGGTTTACGTTATTGTTGAAAATCAATTTGTCTATGGCAATTTTACTAGCTGCTCTCTTTAAAGATGTCTGTCAATGTAAGCAAATATCATTTGGGAATTACCCGTCTTTCGAATATCTGGGTAGTGTGTTAAAAGGTGCTCCACGCATTTTACTTATCATTATTTACAGGCCTCCAAAATACTCTCCAGCCTTCGCTGAGGACTTTACAGAACTGTTATCAACAATTACCTCAGAGTTTGACTGTTTTGCCATTGCTGGAGACTTTAACATTCACATAGATAATGCAGAAACCAATATGACAAAAGAAATCATAACTGTTTTAAAAACTTTTGATCTGACTCAGCATGTACATGGACCCACACACAATCATGGACACACTCTAGATTTACTTATCAGTAAGGGTCTAAACATTTCATCGATTGTTATTAAGAATGTAGCACTGTCTGATCATTTCTGTGTTTTCTTTGATATATTGATCTCTCCTGCCATTGAAACTAGATCTGTGTCTGTCAAGAAGAGATGCTTAAATGAGAACACTAGTGTACTATTTATGAAGGCTATATCTTTAACACCAAGTATATCTGCTGACTCTGTTGATTTTCTCCTTGATTCTTTTAACTCAAAAGTTAAAAGTGTAATTGATGATATTGCTCCTGTGAAAGTCAGGAAGAAGAGTGGCAGTCAAAAAGCGCCTTGGAGAAACTCAACAGCAGTGCAAAATATGAAAAGACAATGCAGAAAAGCAGAACGCATGTGGCGGAAGACAAAACTTGTAGTCCATTATAACATCTACAGAGACAGCATCCATGCTTTTAATATGGAACTAGGCAAAGCTAGACAGACTTCTCGAATATTATAAACAGCAACTTAAACAACACACGCACTCTTTTTGCGACTGTAGAGAGACTGACAAACCACCCAAGCCAGATTCCCAGTGAAATGCTCTCAGACAGCAAGTGCAGTGAGTTTGCTTCTTTCTTCTTTGAAAAATAAATAATATCAGAAAGGTGATCAGCACATCCTTGAGTTGTGCTGGGGTCAGACAAATCAAACCACAACCTGAGAAAGTAGTTACTATGTCTGATTTCAAAGAAATTGATGGCAACATTTTGGAAGAAACCGTACAGCACCTTAAAACATCAACCTGCGCCCTTGATGCACTTCCCACATCTTTTTTTCAAAAGTGTGTTCAACTGTTTAGAAGCAGATCTCCTAGAAGTGATAAACTCCTCACTTCTCTCTGGGAGTTTTCCAAACTCCCTGAAAACTGCAGTTGTCAAGCCCCTCTTGAAAAAGAGCAATCTGGATAAGACCATATTAAGCAACTATAGACCGATCTCAAATCTTCCTTTCATAGGCAAGATCATTGAAAAAGTTGTCTTCAATCAGCTGAACAAATTCTTGAACTCAAATGGATACTTTGACAATTTTCAATCTGGTTTCCGATCGCATCACAGCACAGAGACAAGCTCATAAAGATAATAAACGATATTCGCTTAAATACTGATACAGGCAAATTATCAGTACTGGTACTACTCGACCTCAGTGCTGCATTTGACACTGTCGATCACAACATACTTCTTGACAGGCTGGAAAACTGGGTGGGGCTTTCTGGGATGGTCCTAAAATGGTTCAGGTCATACTTAGATGGGAGAGGTTATTATGTGGTAAATGGTCTGCACTTATATGGCGCTTTTTTCTAATCTCAGAGGTTACCAAAGCGCTTTACACTGTGTCCCAATCACCCATTCACACACACATTCATTCACCAATGGCGGCAGAGCTGCCATGCAAGGCGCTAGCCTACCATTGGGAGCAACTTGGGGTTCAGTGTCTTGCCCAAGGACACTTCGGCATGTGGAGTCGTGTGGGCCGGGATTCGAACCGCCAACCCTGCGATTGACAGCCGACCCGCTCTACCACCTGAGCCACAGCCGCCCTCATGTGAGTATAGGAGACCATATGTCTGAGTGGACGTCCATGACATGCGGAGTCCCTCAAGGCTCAATTCTTGCACCACTCCTGTTCAACCTGTATATGCTCCCAATGAGCCAAATAATGAGAAAGAACCAAATTGCTTACCACAGCTATGCAGACGACACACAGGTCTACTTAGCCCTATCACCTAACGATTACAGCCCCATTGACTCCCTGTGCCAATGCATTGATGAAGTTAACAGTTGGATGTGCCAAAACTTTCTTCAGTTAAACAAAGACAAAACTGAAGTCATTGCGTTTGGAAACAAAGATGACGTTCTCAAGGTGAATGCATACCTTGACGCTAGGGGTCAAACAACTAAAAATCAAGTCAGGAATCTTGGTGTGTCTCTAGAGTCAGACCTTAGTTTCAGTAGTCATGTCAAAGCAATAACTAAATCAGCATACTATCATCTGAAAAATATTGCAAGAATTAGATGCTTTGTTTCCAGTCAAGACCTAGAGAAACTTGTGCATGCCTTCATCACCAGCAGGGTGGATTATTGTAATGGACTCCTCACTGGCCTTCCCAAAAAGACCACAAGACAGTTGCAGCTCATACAGAACGCTGCTGCCAGGATTCTGAGCAGAACCAGAAAATATGAACATATCACACCAGTCCTCAGGTCTTTACACTGGCTCCCAGTTACATTTAGGATTGATTTTAAAGTATTATTACTGGTATATAAATCACTCAATGGGCTAGGACCTCAATATATTGCAGATATGCTCACTGAATATAAACCCATCAGATCACTCAGATCATTAGGATCACATCAGCTAGAAATACCAAGTCAAGTCAAGTGGTTTTTATTGTCGTTTCAACCATATACAGTTAGTACAGTACACAGCAAAATGAGACAACGTTCCTCCAGGACCATGGTGCTACATAAAAAAACAACAAAGGACCAACATAGGACCACATAAGACAACACAACGAAATAAAATACCTATATAAACTACCTATATATACCTATATAAAGTGCACGTGCAAACATGTGCAAAAAGTACAGGACAGTACAACAAATTACTGACAATGAACAGGACAATAGACAGTGCAGCCTGACCAGTACTCAGTAGTGCAAAAAGATGACAGTTTCTAAAATGTAAACATAACATACTATGAGATAGTGTTCTATGCACATAGCAGTTATTGAGGTAGCAGACAGTTATAAAGCGACAGTTATTAAAGTGCAACTCAGGACACGTGTGTGTCAAACCAGTCTCTGAGTATTGAGAAGTCTGATGGCTTGGGGAAGAAGCTGTTACACAGTCTGGCGTGAGAGCCCGAATGCTTCGGTACCTCTTGCCAGACCGGAAGGAGGGTAAAGAGTTTGTGTGAGGGGTGTGTGGGGTCAGTCCACAATGCTGGTTGCTTTGTGGATACAGTGTTTTTTGTAAATGTCTTTGATGGAGGGAAGAGAGACCCCAATGATCTTCTCAGCTGTCCTCACTATCCTCTGCAGGGCTTTGCAGTCACGTGCAAGCCAAACCAGGCAGTGATGCAGCTGCTCAGGATGCTCTCAATAGTCCCTCTATAGAATGTAGTGAGGATGGGGTTGGGAGATGTGCTTTCCTCAGCCTTCGAAGAAAGTAGAGACGCTGCTGGGCTTTCTTGGTGATTGAGCTGGTGTTGAGGGACCAGGTGAGGTTCTCCGCCAGGTGAACACCAAGAAATTTGGTGCTCTTGACGATCTCCACAGAGGAGCCGTCGATGTTCAGCGGAGTGTGTTCACCTTGTGCTCTCCTAAAGTCAACAACCATCTCTTTTGTTTTGTCGACATTCAGGGACAGGTTGTTGGCTCTACACCAGTTTGTCAGCCGCTGCACCTCCTCTCTGTATGCTGACTCGTTGTTCTTGCTGATGAGACCCACCACGGTGCGTGTCATCGGCGAACTTGATGATGTGATTCGAGCTGTGCATTGCTGCACAGTCTTGAGTCAGCAGAGTGAACAGCAGTGGACTGAGCACACAGCCCTGGGGGCCCCAGTGCTCAGTGTGGTGGTGGTGGAGATGCTGTTCCCGATCCGGACTGACTGAGGTCTCCCAGTCAGGAAGTCCAGGATCCAGTTGCAGAGGGAGGTGTCCAGGCCCAGCAGGTTCAGCTTTCCAATCAGGTGCTGGGGAATGATTGTGTTGAATGCTGAGCTGAAATCTATGAACAGCATTCGAACGTATGAGTCCTTATTGTCTAGGTGGGTGAGGGCCAGATGGAGGGTTGTGGTGATGGCATCGATCCGTTGAGCGGTTTGAACGATCACGCAAACTGCAGTGGGTCTAGTGAGGGGGCAGCTGGGTCTTAATCTGCCTCATGACGAGCCTCTCGAAGCACTTCATGATGATGGGTGTAAGTGCGACGGGACGGTAGTCGTTGAGGCAGGACACTGAAGACTTCTTTGGCATGGGGATGATGGTGGTGGCCTTGAAGCACGTTGGAACGACGGCGCTGCTCAGAGAGATGTTGAAGATGTCGGTAAGAACATCTGCTAGCTGGTCTGCACATCCTCTGAGCACTCTGCCAGGAATGTTGTCTGGTCCAGCAGCCTTCCGTGGGTTGACTCTACGTAGAGTTTTCCTCACATCTGCCGTGGTAAGACAGAGCACCTGGTGCGTTGGGAGGAGGGTGGACTTCCTCGCCATCACGTCCTTCTGCACTTCAAACCGAGCGTAGAAGTCGTTCAGCGCATCTGGAAGGGAGGCATCTTTGTCACAGGCAACTGATGTTGTCCTGTAGTTGGTGATGGCCTGGATGCCCTGCCACATGCGCGCGTGTCACCGCTGTCCTGGAAGTGACTGTGGATTCTCTGGGCGTGTGCGCTTTGCCTCTCTGATTGCCCGTGACAGTTTGGCCCTAGCTGTTCTTAGGGCTGCCTTATCGCCTGCTCTGAAGGCCGAGTCTCGGGACCTCAGCAGCGTGCGCACCTCCATGAGTCATCCACGGCTTCTGGTTGGAGCGTGTGGTGATGGTCTTGAGAAAGTGACATCATCAATGCACTTGCTGATGTAGCTGGTCACTGATGCTGTGTATTCCTCCAAGTTGGTAGAATCGCCATATGTTGCAGCCTCCTGAACATGTGCCAGTCAGTACACTCAAAACAGTCCTGAAGAGCAGAGATGGCTCCTGCTGGCCAGGTTTTCACCTGCTTCTGAAGCGGTTTTGTGCGTCTGACGAGCGGTCTGTATGCTGGAATTAACATAACAGAGATGTGGTCTGAGTAGCCGAGGTGGGGGCGGGCTCACCGTGCAGCGCCTGGGATGTTTGTGTAAACAAGATCAAGCGCGTTAGCCCTCTCGTTACAAAGTCCACATACTGATGGAATTTAGGGAGCACTGTCTTGAGATTTGCATGGTTGAAATCTCCGGCGACAATAAACAGTCCGTCGGGGTGAGCGTTCTGCAGTTCAGCTCATAGCCCCATACAGTTCACAGAGCGCTTCCTTAGCGTTAGGCTGGGGGAATGTAAACTCGGTTATGCAAACAGTGGTGAATTCCCGTGGTAGATAAAAAGGTCTGCATCTAACAGTGACAAGCTCCAACAGCGATGAACAGTAACTAGAGACTAGCATAGAGTTCTTGCACCATTCCGTGTTGATGTAAACACACATCCACCACCGCGAGTCTTACCGCAGAGAGCTGTATTTCTGTCGGCACGAAACGAGGCGAGCCCGTCTAGCTGAATGGCGGCATCCGGAACTCTGTCGCTGAGCCACGTCTCCGTGAAAACAAAGACATGCAGTCTCTAAACTCACGCTGCGTAGCCTGCTGGAGTCGGATATAGTCCAGTTTATTGTCCAGGGAGCAAACATTTGAGAGGGTTCCAAGGGTTCACTCTAAGCAAGGAGAGTCTGCTTTTAGCTATTATGCCAGCCGCAGCTGGAACCAGCTTCCAGAAGAGATCAGATGTGCTCCTACAGTAGTCACATTCAAATCCAGACTCTGGATCTGTTTAGCTGTGCATTTACTGAATGAGCACTGTGCCACTGTGTGTCCGACTGTTTGTACTGGATTTTATTTTATTTTATTCTAAACTGTTTCAATTATTCTTATTTTTTTATTCTTATTTTAATCTCTTCTATGTAAAGCACTTTGAATTACCATTGTGTATGAAATGTGCTATATAAATAAACTTGCCTTGCCTTGCCTTGCCTACTTCAGTAGCGCTCTATTGTCATTTTGATAGTCGTTTTAGGGTTTTGTTGATAAGGTCATGGCATAAATTTGTCTCTTATCTTTCCACAGATGTGGTCAGTGAGTGATTTAATGACAGTAAAATCATGTTAACACACTTATTGTTTATGTCTTGTGTTTATACTTTTGAAACAGTATTTTAATGTTTACAGATTAAACCCCATTGACTTGCATTGTAACTGTCTCACTGAAACACACATTTGTGCTTATTTTTAAAGAAAAGGAAGGACGTGTCGAAATACATTTTTGTGGTTATCAACATTAGCTTCACTTGTATTGAACCCGGACGATGACACCCCCACACCCCTTTTACAAAAATTCAATGTGCAGAATATAAAACGCTGTCCTCTCAATTACTATCGATCTCTGTGGGTGCAGTGATACACACTGAAGCTTGTGAACAGGTGTTTCATGTCATAGCTGATACTATATTGTCTATTACAGCATGTTTGGAACACCGTATTGTGCAATCGGCATCCAGGAACACAACTACTGTGTGTGTGTTATAATAATGAGCATTTGTGCTGCTTGCTGTAATATCAAATGACTGAGACTTATTTTGGGATAACAGTTTATTAATTTATTTTTAAAAAACAATCATGATTTTAATTCAAAGCAAATTGTGTAATTGTTGATTTGATTATTAGTAATCAACATATTATTGCTTAATGCATGAGGGAACAGTCTTCCAAATTGAATACAGACTGAAACATGTAGAAACATTTATAACATATTAAACAGAAAATAAGTGCAAACATAACCAATCTCAGATCATGTCAGACAAAATCACATATTGCAGGAAAAATAATGCTGATTTATGTTAAAAGATGATAGAGAAAGGTATAGATATTAATCATTATTATCTTGTGAAATGAGCACATATAGTTGATCGGTTTAGCCAATATTCAGATTGTCATTATCTGTATTAAGCACATGGACACAGTAACTCATGGTTCATTTGGCTGCTTTACGAATCTCTTCCACCAGTTTCTCTTTGTTATTTGTGATGTTTTTCCCAGCAAGCTCCATGAGCTCAATGATCATCTCTTCACTGTACGACCCTTGAAAGGTTTTATATTTCATCCTCATTTCCTCAAGTTTATCTGATAAAACAAAAACACACAATCAGAACACAGTTGATTTCTTAGTTCTATTTTTATGACTCCAGATTGTGATTGAAAATATGAACTTGCCTCCACAGTTGACGGTATTTAAGAGTGGAATGTGTATCACGGTTGGAGCATTCCCTTTGCCTTTAAACACATAGAAGTCCTTCGGGTTTAATAATTCCTCACTTGGTATGATGATTTTTGGGAAAGGCCTGTTTAGTTCCTCACATTCCTTAGTGGCTTCCTTCACAGTCTGCATTGAAAGAGCATTACAACATAATTTGGAGCTTAAATGAAAAGTTCATTAAAAAAAATTAGATTCAGTCAGAATGAATGAAAAATACCAATTAAATTCCTGAATTTGGAGTGAATTTCAACTGAGGTAGCAAAAGGGATGTAGAATTGGAATTTAAGGAAGTAGAATTAAAATGGAATGAAATTCAAAGAAATTCACATGACTGTTTTTAAGTGTTTTGAATCCAGGGTGTGCTGAGTGACTCCAGTCAGGTCTCCTAAGTAACCAAATTTGGCCGGTTGCTAGGGAGGGTAGAGTCACATGGGGTAACCAAATTGGGCCGGTTGTAGGGAGGGTAGAGTCACATGGGGTAACCAAATTGGGCCGGTTGCTAGGGAGGGTAGAGTCACATGGGGTAACCAGATTGGGCCGGTTGCTAGGGAGGGTAGAGTCACATGGGGTAACCAAATTGTCCCGGTTGCTAGGGAGGGTAGAGTCACATGGGGTAACCAAATTGTCCCGGTTGCTAGGGAGGGTAGAGTCACATGGGGTAACCAAATTGTGCCGGATGCTAGGGAGGGTAGAGTCACATGGGGTAACCAAACTGGGCCGGTTGCTAGGGAGGGTAGAGTCACATGGGGTAACCAAATTGTCCCGGTTGCTAGGGAGGGTAGAGTCACATGGGGTAACCAAATTGTGCCGGATGCTAGGGAGGGTAGAGTCACATGGGGTAACCAAACTGGGCCGGTTGCTAGGGAGGGTAGAGTCACATGGGGTAACCAAATTGTCCCGGTTGCTAGGGAGGGTAGAGTCACATGGGGTAACCAAATTGTCCCAGTTGCTAGGGAGAGTAGAGTCGCATGGGGTAACCAAATTGGCTCGGTTGCTAGGGAGTGTAGAGTCACATGGGGTAACCAAATTGGGCCGGTGTAGTACTCTTCACATGAAGGACGACAGGAAACACGTCTTCCCCACAAGGTAAGCTTTTTAATTCACGTTGCTCTTTACACTATCACTTATCACACACAACACAATAACAGCGCACTGGGTTAGTCTGTCATCTCCTCTTTTTCTGGAAGCCCTCTCGCTGCCCTTTTATGCCGCTCTCCCCGTGCTCACTGAAATTAGAGACAGGTGTTAGACATAATTTAGCTCAGGTGTAAGCGCCCTTACCGCTTTTCTCTCCCGGACGGGCGCTTGACCACGCCCCCGCTGCCACATACCCCCACCGCCCGACTCAGGCCGGGGCGTCATCCGGCCTGCCTACCACTCCCCCCCATTTCTGGAGAGGAAGTCGGCGACAGCCATCTGCACCCCCGGTCTGTGGACCACCTTGAATTTAAAGGGCTGGAGAGCTAGGATCACCAACGGGTGATCCAGGCGTTAGTATCTTTCATGCGATGGAGCCACTGCAGTGGGGCGTGATCCGAGCAGAGGGTGAAGGCCCGCCCCAGCAGGTAGTAACGGAGGGTGAGGACCGCCCACTTGATGGCCAAACACTCCTTCTCCACGGTGCTGTACTTAGTCTCCCTTAAGGAGAGCTTCCGGCTAATGTACAGCACCGGGCGTTCCTCCCCCTCCACCACCTGCGAGATTATGGCCCCCAGCCCTCTGTCTGAAGTGTCCGTCTGCAATACAAAAGGGAGAGAGAAGTCAGGTGCATGAAGAAGCGGCCCCCCACAAAGTGCGGCTTTAATCTGCAAAAACGCCTGTTGGCATTGCTCCGACCATTGGACCGGATCTGGAGCCCCCTTTTTAGTGAGGTCAGTCAGCGGGCTGGTGACATCCGAATAATTAGGCACAAACCTCCTATAATAGCCAGCCAGCCCCAGGAACTGCCTCACCCCCTTTTTGGTCTTGGGTCTAGGGCAAGTCGCAATCGCTGCGTGTTTTGTCAATTTGGGGACGCACCTGGCCATGACCCAAGTGGAACCCCAGATACCGTACCTCCACACGCCTAATCAGCACTTCTTAGGATTTGCTGTGAGCCCCGCCCCCCACAGCGATCTCAGGACGGCCCTCAGATGTTGCATGTGCCGCTGCCAGTCATTGCTATAAATGATTATATCATCTAAATAGGCAGTGGCGTACGCGGTGTGAGGTCTGAGGATCCGATCCATAAGACGCTGAAACGTGGCTGGTGCTCCAAACAAACCGAAAGGAAGCGTCACAAATTGGTGTAATCCAAACGGCGTAGTGAAGGCTGTTTTCTCACGGGACATTGGTGTCAAGGGGATCTGCCAATAACCCTTTGTTAAATCTAAGGTCGAATAAAATCGAGCAGTACCTAACCGATCGAGCAGTTCATCAACACGGGGCATTGGGTACGCATCAAATTTAGACACCGCGTTGACTTTTCTGTAATCCACACAGAATCGAACAGACCCATCACTCTTGGGAACAAGAACAACTGGGCTGGACCAATCACTGTGGGATTCCTCTATTACGCCCATATCAAGCATCGCATCTAATTCCTCCCGTACTATTTTCTTCTTATGTTCGGGTAAGCGATAGGGGCGGCAACGCACCACCGTGCCCGGCTCGGTCTCGATGTGGTGCTGTATGATGTTTGTACGACCCGGTAGAGGGGAAAACACATCCGCAAATTCCTTTTGTAATTCGGAAACCTCTGTGAGTTGATGCGGTGAGAGGTGGTCTCCACAAGCAACCGGAGTGTTAAGATTACAGTTTTTGTTTACCTCCGGTCCGAGCTCTGCCCTCTCCGGAACTACCATGGCCAACGTCACAGAGGCCGCCTCCTCCCTCCACAATTTCAGGAGGTTGAGGTGATAAATTTGACGTGCGCCCCCTCTATCGGTATGTTTAACTTCATAATCGAGATCCCCACTCGTCGTATGACCTCAAAGGGTCCTTGCCACTTGGCGAGTAATTTAGAGCTCGATGTTGGGAGTAATACGAGTACCTTATCTGCCGGTGCAAATTCCCGTAGCCGAGCACCCCTGTCATACAGCCGGCGTTGACGTTCTTGAGCTTGGAGCAAATTCTCCTGTGTTAGTCGCCCCAGTGTGTGGAGTTTTGCTCTAAGATCGAGAACGAAATGAATTTAATTTTTGCTGTTAGAAGGTCCCTCCTCCCAAGCTTCGCGGATGACGTCAAGGACACCGCGTGGGCATCGCCCGTACAGCAGCTCAAACGGGGAGAACCCTGTGGAGGCTTGTGGGACCTCTCGTACTGCAAACAACAGGGGGTCTAGCCACTTATCCCAATTTCTAGCGTCATTGTGTACGAATTTACGAATCATGTTCTTGAGCGTTTTATTAAACCGTTCCACTAGGCCATCAGTCTGCGGATGGTAAACGCTAGTGCGAATCAATTTAATGCCCAAGAGCTCGTAAAGTTCGCGAAGTGTCCATGACATAAAAGTCTTGCCTTGATCGGTGAGGATTTCTTTCGGAATCCCCACCCGGGAGATTATCTTGAAGAGTGCCCCTGCAACACTACGTGCGGAGATGTTGCTCAGAGGCACTGCTTCCGGATATCGCTTCGCGTAATCCATTAGGACTAACACGAAGCGATGTCCGCGTGCTGACCATTCTAATGGCCCGACGAGGTCCATCCCAATTCTTTCGAAGGGGACCTCTTTTAACGGTAGAGGGCGCAATGGCGCTTTTGGGGTGGCCGGTGGGTTTACCAGCTGACATTCACGGCACGCCGCACACCACCTGCGGACGTCACCGCCAATGCCCGGCCAATAGAAATGGGCTATTAGACGGAGAAGTGTTTTCCGTTCCCCTAGGTGACCGGCCATAGGATTATAGTGAGCCGCCTGGAAAACCATTTCCCGGCGGCTCAGTGGGATCAATAATTGTGTCACTTCTTCCTTTGTTTGAGCGTCCTGCGTCACTCTATATAACCGATCTCTAATCATGGCAAAATATGGGTATGCAATGGCGATGCCCGGCCGGAGCTGTTGACCATCAATTACTCTCACTTGGTCAAGAGCATGTTTAAGGGTTTCGATCCCACGACTGCTCTAGAGGGAAGTCCCCTCAGGGAATTCCCTGAGAGGAGGGAGGCCACCTCGCCCCTTCCCTCGTCATTCCGAGCAGCCGAGGATGGCCCCGGCTCCGCCTCCCCTGCCAAAGCATCGCACACCACACACCTCTTTATGCAGGACCCATCCGCACAAATACCCTCTAAAATATCTTTAAAATTCGGCCAATCAGTACCCAAGATTAGCGGATGGGTGAGGCGGAACTAACCGCTGCCTCCACACTATGGTTTCTTCCCCTGAATTTAATCGCCAAAGTCACCATGGGATACTCGTGAACATCCCCATGCACACACCTCACCCTCACCAGTTTAGCTAAACCCAAAGCCCCGGGTTGAACCAAGCGTTGGTGGATGGTGGTCTGATTGCAGCCGGTATCCAGCAAAGCTTGGTAAATACCCCCCCTGATCCTTACCGGAATCCATCATGCTCCAGCCCGATAGGGGGCAGCCTGCGGGACGTCGGAGACCCGCACCACCGTCCCCACCTCCATCAGCGGACACTGATCCCAGAAGTGGTCCGGGTCTCCGCACCTCCAACAGGCCGGCCCAGGCGTTGCGGCCATACTTGTGCTGGCGGGCACCCCCACATGAGGAGGAGAGCGGCTGAATGACGGGGAATGGGAGGGTACATTCTCCCAAGGCCGGGAAGTTGGTCTCTGGAACCCTCCACGCCTGCACGGGGCAGGAACGGGCCCTGGGGAGAGAACAGAGGGAGAGAACATAGGGGAGGGGGAGAGGGCAGGGGCAGACACAAGGGAAGGGGAAAGAGTGAGCGAGAAGAAGGCTCGTCCGCCCTCAGGATCGCCGCCAAGTGGTCCTCCGGCAGTCGAACAGCTTCCTCCAGCGACGCCGGGCGATGGCACTGGACCCACCCCGTCGTCTTCCAAGGCAGCCGTTGAACGAACTGTTCCAGTACCACCTGGTCGATTACTCCCTCGACGTCATGGTCCCCCGCGAGCAGCCACCTCCGACAGGCGTCCCGGAGCCGTTGAGCGAACGGGCGATTGGACATTTCTAATTTCATGCCCCGGAAGAGCTGGCGATTCTCTTCCGGGCTCCGACCGACCCGCTGCAGAATAGACCTCTTCAGATCGGCGTAGGCCAGGAGGTTCGTCGCCGCAGCTGCTGTGCCGCAAGTTGAGCTTCCCCGGACAGGAGGGGAATCAGGCGGGCTGCCCACTGTTCGAGGGGCCAGCCCCAGATTTCTGCTGAGCGCTCGAACAAATCGAGGAAGGCCTCAGGATCATCTGCTGCCCCCATCTTCTGAAGCATGGTGGGGGGCAGCGTAGTGCGGGTGTCCGGGGTCGCGGTTGTGGCCGACTCCTGGCTGAGGAGGCTCCGGATGGCGAGCCGGTCCTCTGCCTGAGCCCGCATGATTTCGAAAAATCGTCGATCTTGGTCCTGCCGGAGCTCAAGCAGAGATTGCTGGTGGCCTTGATGCAGCGTTGCGAGGGACTGGAGGACTTCTGCCAGCTGGGAGGACTCTATGGGGCGACCACTTTCCATGCTTGGAATGTTGTTTCCTTTAAATTCCCGGGTTTTGGCACCAGTGTAGCACTCTTCACATGAAGGACGACAGGAAACACGTCTTCCCCACAAGGTAAGCTTTTTAATTCACGTTGCTCTTTACACTATCACTTATCACACACAACACAATAACAGCGCACTGGGTTAGTCTGTCATCTCCTCTTTTTCTGAAGGCCCTCTCGCTGCCCTTTTATGCCGCTCTCCCCGTGCTCACTGAAATTAGAGACAGGTGTTAGACATAATTTAGCTCAGGTGTAAGCGCCCTTACCGCTTTTCTCTCCCGGACGGGCGCTTGAGCACGCCCCCGCTGCCACAGCCGGTTGCTAGGGAGGGTAGAGGCACATGGGGTAACCAAATTGGGCCGGTTGCTAGGGAGGGTAGGGTCACATGGGGTAAACAAATTGTCCCGGTTGCTATGGAGGGTAGGGTCACATGGGGTAACCAAATTGTCCCAGTTGCTAGGGAGGGTAGAGTCACATGGGGTAACCAAATTGTCCCGGTTGCTAGGGAGGATAGAGTCACATGGGGTAACCTCCTCATGGTGGTGATTAGTGGTTCTCTCAATGGGGCGTGTGGTGAGTTGTGTGTGGATCGTGGAGAGTAGCATGAGCCTCCACATGCTGTGAGTCTCCGCGGTGTCATGCACAATGAGTCACGTGATAAGATGCACGGATTGATGTCTCAGACACGGAGGCAACTGACACTTGTCCTCCACCACCCGAATTGAGGCGAGTAACCGCACCACCATGAGGACCTACTAAGTAGCGGGAATTGGGCGTTCAAAATTGGGAGAAAAGGGGATAAAATATATCTGATTGTTAAATATGTAAAATTTATATGTAATATGTAAAAGTCATGGTAGGTTGACATTTTAAGTTAAATTAATTTACTAGTTGATTAATTCAACTTAAAATCATTGCAAACTTATTTAAGATTTTAACTTTTGCAAACACATTTTTTACTATATTAATCAATAATAAATAAAAATAATAAAACGTAACAGTGTTTAAAATGCAACCTATAGAAATTTTTATTAATTTTCTTTCACTATATTTAATACATTTTAATTTTATGAACTATGGTGTAAAAAAATGTGTATGTGAAAATCTGCAAATGAAGCAAATATTTAGCATTATTTTTATGAAGTTGTCTAAAAATAATGTGGTGTACCATTTCGGATGCTGTACAGCAAAAATAAAATCTTAAGATGGCTATGTTAATTTTATTTATTTATTTTAGAGAGAAATATTATGTCTATAATTTAAAAATGTTATTCTAGCTATTAAGTAAAAAATAGGCATACTTGGTAAATAAATATATAAATAATGTCACAAAATTTGTCTTGGACTATTGAATTGTGTATGTGACTGTGTTGAATTTCTTTGAATTGCAGTTCAGTAAATTCCACTTCCTATCATTCCGATTCAACTTCCTGTGGGGCGTGGCCAATTCAATTCATATTCCAACTCATGAATCAAAAGGGAGTTTATTCTGAAATTCAGAATTTTGCACAACCCTGAATTTCAGCAGAATGTTCACGTAGTTTTTGTCTATACAATAAAAGCATACAGTGAGGAGGTGCTCTCAAGCTCCCAAAACAGCTTTATCTCATGAAAATTACATGAGCATTGCAACGGTTTTACAAAACTGAAATGATGTGCTTCATTAAACGTTTGGCTGCAGTTTCACAGTGAAATGTCCCAGCAGGGGCGCCAAAACTGAGTGAAATGAGGTGTGAAATCAGACAAGGTTTTTAAGGTGAATATCAGATGGAGGATTATTAAGTAAAATGTACCCCCTAAACCTGAACACAAACTAAAATATAAACACAAACCCGGAACATAAGTTGCACTTTTTCATTATCCAAAAGGTCCTGCGACTTATAGTCTGAAGTGACTTATTTTATGCTTTTAAAATTCGGTAGATGATGGAAAATTGTTGCTATTTTGGAAAAAGGCAGCGTGAAGATTCTTCAACATTTCTCATTTTGTGTTCCATGGAAGAAAGAAAACAACATGAGGGTGAGTAAATGATGACATATTTGGTCGAGCTATCCCTTTAAATGAGCTTTTATGAGATTATGTGTACAATACCAGGAAAGGATCACCATCGCTGAAATCCAGAGAAATAATGAGATCAATCTCTCTCTCTTCTCTCAACACTGAGATGAACGGTGAGTTGAGCAACAGTCCAGCATCCTCATAGTCTCTCTTCTCACTTGTCTGCAGAACAGAGGGCACTGATCCATCTGACAGAGTATTAGTGTGGAATAGCATGAGTAATAAACCTCACTGAGTATCTTTATTATTTACACAGAATTGCTAGTTATTGTCAGGTCCATTCTCACCTGTGGTGTTGTAGAGAAAGTTATATTTCCTGCCCCAGATCGACCCAGCCATGCATTTACAAATGCTCATCCAACAATCTGTTTAGAAAAACAGATACAAAACCAAATAGATGCAAAATGAAGGTTCTTTAATGGTTCTTAGAATCATGATCCAGTTTTGGTCACCAGTTTATGTTGTGTTTTGTGTGCTGGTTAAGTTGGTCTTTTTATCAGGGTGTCACTGAACTGTTTTCTGGTTCTGGTCTCCATAAGAAGTAATGTAAAAACTACGCATACGAGTGTAACCAGTACTGCTCAACCCACTCTGAGTGGGATTTCGAACTGGGGTCTCCGGCATGGGGGTGGGCATGCTAACAAGAAGGCTAAAGCCCCTAGTGTAAGTTGCTAGTGCGCCTCTTGAGGCCAGGTGGATGAGATTTTACACACTGCACCTACCAACTGGATACCATTACACGAGCATTCCAGACAGAGAACAACAATCAAGTGATAGTTGGAGTAAAAAATTTGTTCAGGCTCAACTTGTGCAGTTGTTGGCAGTCATAATAACTTGAATTAGTTCAAGTAACTAATCTGTAATTTGTAATTTTTACAAATGTAATATGCTGAAATTGACATTATCGGCTAAGAACATACACCGATGCGAGTGAAGAGATTGGAAGATGAAAACAGGCTTCCGTAATGAATACTGGAACACTTTTCCTTTAAATAAAATGGTGGATAGAAACGTCATGGTTACTGATGTAACCTCCGTTCCCTGATGGAGGGAATGTGACATTGTTTTGATGAGTTGACACTCTTGGGAGCACAGACATCTCTGATCTTTGAGAAAAGGCCTATGAGAATTGGCGTGTGGAATTTGCATGCCGCTCCCCCGGACATACAGGTATAAAAGTAGTTCCGCTTGCAAACACGCACTCAGGTTTCGCACGGATGTCCGAGCCAAAGACCTGGCCGTTTCAGCGGTTGGTTCCATGTTGTGGCAAGAGGGACACAATGTCTCGTTCCCTCCATCACGGAACAGAGGTTACATCAGTAACCATGACGTTTCCTATCTGTCACTCATTCGACGTTGTGTCGATGAGTTGACATAAGGGGTCCCAATGGAAAACGCCACAAGAGCTGAACCGAGTTGCGCAGACTGGCAGTGCGAGAAGGGCAGAACTCTGTGTGCCTCGTAGCCAACGCAGCAAGCCGTCGTGTAACTACCCCAACACACAGGCAGGCATGAAGCGGCCCCCTACACCTTGAGGAGCGGCTAACTGCTCAGAAGTTTAAGGACTGGCTGGCCCAGTCTTAGCCTTCTCTCTATTGTTCTCCCCAGAAAAGGAACGAAATCGCTCAGCTGGGGGCCATATATGGTCCATGTTGGGGGTGTCCCTCCAAAGAGGAGGACACCACAGAGACCACACCCAGCCCCTTTAAGGGGGGAGAGCTTTTAAGAGGAATACAACACACGATCTTACTGGGTCAGAGCGGAAGCACGTTGTACGGAGCGGCCTCGTGGTAGGTCCTACCCAAGGAGGGGAGGTGTTACTACAAACACGGTGACCAAGGACAGAGGGCAGAGAAGCTCCCATTGATGTCCCCATATTGCCCCCAGTGCTAGCCGCCCCCGCCTCATACCTGTAGGTAGAAGGCCTGAGTTGGGGAGCCGCTGGGGTGGCTTGCTCTCTTACGAAAACGAGCCGTGACCACAATGTAGCCATGGTCATGTCCTTGCAATGAGGACATGAACCATCCACGACCGCTGGTAGCACCCAAACACGTAAGACAGCGATCGTGGCCATCAGAAGCAGAGAGATATTGACCGCAACCAGGAAATACACACAAACGAAAAGGCATCTTGAAAAAGTTTCTTTAGTTTGCGCCACTCTTTTAGAGGAAAATCTACTCTTTATTTGTGTGTGTGCGTGTGCGTGTGTGTGTGTATATAAAGAAGCTCTTGGTCAGCAGTCGAAGTGCCCAGGGGTGTTGACTCTGCACAACCATAGTGTGTGAGGGGGAGAACCGCTGTAATGCGCCGTAGATCCAACAGCTTTCAGAGAGAGAGATGAATGGAACAGCAGGAGGATTTCAGCTCTGGGAATACGGCCGCTTGTCTCTGAAGAAGAAATCTGAGTGTGTGTTTGCAAGTGGCACTCCTTTTATACCCGTTTGTCCGGGGGAGTGGCATGCAAATTCCACACACCAATTCTCATTGGCCTTTTCTCAAAGATCGGAGATGTCTGAACCCCTAATGTCAATTCATCAGCACAACGTCGAGTGAGTGACAGATAGGGAACAGATATTATTTCTCAGTTTGAGGAGGTGAACAGCACTGAGTATAGAATCTCTGAGCTGTCATCTCATAAAATTCCTACACGACATGAAAGCATTATAATTGTAATTAAAGCTATTAAGAGATTAAAATGTTTTGTTGAATAAAATTAGTTTACATTAATCTGACTGGAAAATTTAAATTGAAATACATAGTATATGTCATATTAGAGACTGTTCAACTCACCATATGGCCAGAAACTGATCCATGCACTCAAATAGTTGCATACATCCTCTGTGTATTGCTTCATGTACAATTTTGCGGCCACTTTGTCAGTGAGATCGAATTTTCCAACATCAAAAATCAGCTGAGATTTGCCTCCAGAACGTTCTGTAAAAAGCAGAGAATATGTACATAATTTTTTTATTATCTGACAGCATATAATTTTTCACTTGTGTATTTTTTATTTGTTTTTATTTAGGCAGTGTTTTATATTTCAAAACAAAAGTATTCTTCTCAAATAAACAAACAAATTGGCAGTGTGACAACTTACCTCATATCTTAATGGGTACTCAATGAACTTTATCTTTTCTACCAAGGCAATTAAAGTGGAAATATTCAATAACTGTTTAGTAGCCAAGACTTTAAAGGGCACCTATTATGCCCCTTTTCACAAGGTGTCCCCAGAATGTGTCTGTGAAGTTTCAGCTCAAAATACCCCACAGATAATTTATTATACCATGTTGGAAATGGGAATAAAATTAGCTGTTTTTGTGTGTGTGTCTTTAAATTCAAATGAGCTGCTGTGTATCCAGAATAGGGCGGAGTTTTGACATCTCTGCTTCGGATAACTAGACTTCAGTAAGGAAGTTTCTGAATGGTTATTTTATCAATTTCTTTATTTGTTGTAGAGTTTTTTCAGCAGTTTTGTAACGATGGATGAGCAACACACACACAAACACTGTGACAACGCAGTCTGGTGTAAAATGATTTGCGTAAACATAAATGCATTTAGGTAGATTGGAGGACACATTCCCTTCAAAAACAAAACTAATCATCTTTGTCTTCATTGGCTCTGATGCCGGGAGTTCATAAAGACTCTTATGTTCACTTTTACAACAACAACAGGACACTTATGAGACATTATTCTTCTCACTGTATCTGATCCAGCATGGAAAAAATGGCGGACTGTGTGTCGATCACGGGGAGGATCTACGATAATAGGGTGGAGAATTTTGCATAATAGGTCCCCTTTAAGGTTTGTGTCTTCACAGAAATGAACTTTTAAAGAATGAACCAATCATACGAAATATTCACTGGAGTAAAACGAGTGACAGCTCACTCCATAGAGTCTCCTTTATGTGAATTACAGCACACAGAAACATTACCTGCCAGTTTTTCTCTTATGTCTGTATCGTAAGGAGACGGGTCGATGCCATTCAAAACACTCAGATTCTTGTCCACAAGATCCATGAGCACCTGGTAGCCAATGTCCACAGGTGGAGATCCTGGATCTTTCAAAGGAAACACACATTAAACAAACATGAACACATCACAGAATGTCTTGAATGCCATCTCTTAATATATCTTCTGATATCTGGTGTTTTCCCACAACCAGAAGCAAACAAACACACATGCATATATTTATCAAATAATTGTTCTTTGTACAGACTGGGCTCATGAAATATACGTGCGCATTGCAAAATTTTTGCAAAACTGAAATTACGCGCTTCCTTAAATGTTTGGCTGCAGTTTTTAATTGAAATGTCCAACCTAAAACTTCCCTAAACCTAACCTAGAGTGTCTTATAGATAAATGAGAGTTTAACAAAACAGACATTGTTATCCTTAACCAACACATAACCCTAACTGATCATGTTTTAAAATGCAAATTAGAAATTAAAAACAAACAAACTCATATTTACAGGAGCAACCATGTAATTTCGGGCCACTTCTACACCAGTTTCACTTTCATGCATCTTTGGCTGATCTTGAACCGTGATCGTCCAATATAAAGTCCAACATTCTATCAGATGAGCTACCAATGGTTTAAAAACCAGTGTGTAGATCTATATGTTGGTGGATCTGTAATACAAGAGTTAAATTATATAGTTTTTCAAATGTCTGCTTTTTACAAATTCTCAGCAAAAAAAGCCAACCTATAGTATGAAACATCGTAAACTTAGTTCTAAATCTGTTGAGTCTTTTAAAAGGTCACTGGCTGAGATATCATGGAATCATGTTTTCGGACATCAGGATGCCGAAACAGCTTATCAGACATTTATGAATATATTCTCATCTTTGTTTAATAAATGTTTTCCTCTGGCACAAAGTAGAAGTAAAAACAGAAATATTTCTAAGCCATGGTTTACACCTGCATTAAGAAAATCCTCCATTATTAAAAATAAGTTGTATAAAAAATCTCTCATTAGCCCCACACCGTTAAATATTGCGTACTATAAAAAATATAAAAACAAATTCAGCAAAGTTCTAAAAGATGCCAAGAAAAAATATTGGAATGTTATAAATGAATTATTAAATAAAATACAAACAACTCGAGGAATTCCAGGTCAGTTATCCGATGGTATAGAGAATTATCAAAACCCCATCGATATAGCAAACGGTTTCAATGATTTCTTTGTGAATGTTGGTCCCTCACTGGCAAAAAATATTACGAATACAGGAAAATTTACTTCTCAAATTTTTTATTTGCCATATCCTTGCTTAAATGAATTTGATCCTCCAACTTCTAATGAAGTGCTTGAAATTATATTAAAGATGAAGGACACAGCTCCAGGACATGATGAAATTAGAGCTAGTCTCATAAAGAAAGTAGTTTGCTATATTATTGAGCCTGTAACGTATGTTCTCTCTTTGTCACTCAAAACAGGCGTTGTACCAAGAGATTTCAAATTAGCTAAAGTAATTCCCTTGTTTAAGTCTGGGAATTCACATGTATTTAACAATTATCGACCTATTTCACTATTACCTTTCTTTTCTAAAATACTCGAAAAATTAGTTTATAAAAGGATATTAAAACACTTGACAGAAAATTTGATCTTATATGATCACCAGTATGGTTTCAGAGAGAACATGTCTACAGAAATGGCTCTTCTACACTTTGTCGATAAAATTACAAAAAATCTGCATGAGAAAAATAACACTATTGGTATATTTGTAGACTTGTCGAAAGCATTCGACACTGTAAATCATAATATTCTTTTAGCAAAATTAGAAAATTATGGCATTACACATATAGCCTTAACTTGGGTACAAAACTATTTGGAAGAGAGAGAGCAATTTGTTTATGTTAACAACCTGAGCTCAAATAGGAGACAACTTTTATGTGGGGTACTGCAGGGGTCCATTTTGGGACCTCTATTATTTCTAATTTATATTAATGATTTAAGAGTTGTATGTAAAAATGTTATGCCACTCATGTTTGCAGATGATACATGTCTTCTATTATCTCATTCTAACATTGACACATTAATAAGAGAAGCAAATGAAGAATTACAAAATATTTCTAAATGGTTTAAAGTTAATCAACTCTCTCTTAATATACAAAAAACGAATTTTATGATTTTTAGTAAAAAAAAATAAAGGAGATTGCCAGGACATAGAGGTATCAATTGATGGTTTAAAAATTAGCCAAGTGAACCAAATAAAATTTTTAGGGGTCATTGTCGACCAAAAACTAACCTGGAAATATCATATTTAACATGTTTGCAGAAAAATAATGAAATCTGTTGGTATATTGAGTAGAGTTCGCTCTTTAATTGATATTTAATGTATGAAAACATTATATTACAGTTTAATCTATCCCCACATTCTGTACTGTAATATTATTTGGGGTGCAACATGCAAAACATATTTAAATAAGATTTTATTAATACAAAAGAAATGATTGAGAATTATGAGTAATTCAAATAGTTTGTCATCATCTGTTCCGCTATTCATAAAATATAACATCTTGACAATATTTTATGTTAACATCTATTGCATAAATATTTTTATGTATAAGTATGTGAATCGCCCTGCGATGGACTGGCGACCTGTCCAGGGTGTCCCCCGCCTTTCGCCAAATGTTAGCTGGGATAGGCTCCAGCCCCCCGCGACCCTGTACACAGGATAAGCGGTTGACGATGGATGGATGGATGGATGGAAGTATGTGAATCAGTGGGGATTTCTTTAAGACTGCAAGGGAAGCTCAGCTTCCCCTATAATGTCAAAAAAATAATGGTCAAATATGTACTATTGTGTAAACAATTTATTGACTATAAATGCGTTAGAACACGTTCATCTCGAAGACGAGTTCGTTCAGAATCAGCTACATTACATATAGCAGGTCGGCTGACTCGATTTACTTCTCATACATTCCCGTAGCGTCAGTGCATTTCCCTGTTGAAGCCGAGCGTCCATTGACTTCAATGGGGCTGCTCTGAACAGTTTTTTCAGTGCTCCGAAAATAGACGGTCATTGAATAAATGCTGCGATTATGTCCCGCCCACGGACGCTCAGCGTCTCTGGGGGTGAATGAGGAGTGGGCTGGCCCGGACTCCGGGCTTCCGCGTGATGATTGGAGGATCTGTCGAAAGACTGCATCTCCTTTTGATTGACAGCGAATCTGTACTATAAGAAGTCACTGAAGCTATTTCGCGCTCAGTCCCATCGCGGATTTCTCAAGTGTAGTCGAAAAACAAACTGCTGCAACCTATTTCTTTATATTTGTTTGGCGAAATTACAATTTGCATAATACATTTCACACAATTATACACCACATTCCTTGTTTCAGTTTTACCAAGTTTAATATATTTTGTTTTAGTTCGTTCGTTCGTTCGTTCATTCATTCATACAGTAGGCTAGGCTAGCGTCGTACGGGTGAAACTGCGCACGATGGCAGACGGTGCTAATATTGTCGACCTGATTTTGGCGAAGCCATTTGAAAGTCTTCCTTATGAGGAAAAAATTTGAATTAAACAGCAGGGCAGATCAACACCTAAGATTGATTTAGTGCAAAAAATAGGGAAAAATAACAGGTCTTTTCAGCTCTCCTGGTATGACAAAGTTAGCTGGCTGACTGGAAGTGCTGTGACAAATAAAATGTACTGCTGGCCATGCCTCTTGATGAAACCATCTCACGGATGTGTTGTTTGGTCAAAAGTGGGGTTTGGAGATCTGTCTAACTTTGACAGGGCATATAAAAGACATGAAAAGAGCAATGAACATGTGAGTGCATGTGCAAGATTAAGTTGCATGGGCAGGATCAGGGTTGAGCATGCAATCAATGAAGGTGCTCGCATTCAAGTGACTAAACATAATGAAACAGTCAAACAAAACAGGGCCTTCCTAAACCGCCTTATTGATGTAACATCCTTGCTTGGCCGACAGGAGCTATCATTTAGGGGACATGATGAGAGTAGTGAATCATCCAACAAGGGAAATTACAGGGAGTTCACAGAAACATTATCTAAATATGACTCTGTACTGTCCACACAATTAGAGTCCTCAACTGTGTTTTCTGGTATGTCCCATACTATTCAAAATGACTTGATCTCTGCTCTTGCAGCCACCATTTCTGATCAGATCAGAGATGAAATTCAGGATGCTCCCTTTTTTGGATGGCAGGTGGATGAAACAACTGATATATCCTAACGTGCCCAACTCTCTGTCATTGTTCGCTATGTGGATAGTGCAGGTAAAATTCAGGAGCTCTTTATTGGATTTTTTGATGTTTCTGGAGGGCGAGATGCTCAGTCCGTTTTTGATGTTTTAAATGAGAACATGCAGGCCTACAATTTTAAGGATAAGCTTGTGGCACAGACCTATGATTGGGCTGCTGTCATGGCTTCAGCACTCAATGGTCTGCAGGCCAAAGTGAAAGCAATAGCCCCAAGTGCAATGTTTGTGCATTGCTATGCACACAGACTGAATCTGGTGCTGTCACAGGGGCTAAATGCTTGCCTGAGTGCAGAATTTTGTTTGCATCACTCTCTGGGTTTGGCACATTTTTTTCAAAATCCACAAAGAGGACGTCTTTTCTGGAGTCTGCAGTTTGTTCAAGGTTGCCCAGAAACGCTCCTACTCCATGGAATTTCACATCACGGATAGTGAGCACTGTGGCAAACAATTATGATGGCCTCCTGCAGACATTTGAAAACATCATTGCAGACACGACAATTGATGATGATACTTGGAAAGTATGCTCTTCTTAGAATTAGTCAATCCAGGGAAATTTGATGACATGAGACAAGAATTTCCAGAGGAGGCCTTCCAAAGTGTCCTGAAAAGTTATGGCCATCACTTTGATTCAGGGAGACTGAGGTCTGAACTTCAAGTCCTGTACTCAGATCAGGACTTGCAGGGTAACAGGGGAAAGCTGTGTGATTACTTGGTGTTCCTCAAAGACATGGAGTTGGACAGTGCAATGCCTCAGCTTTACAAACTGTTCTCATTAGTGGCAACAATTGGAGCTACATCTGCAGGTGTAGAAAGGAGCTTCTCCTGTTTAAAGCGTCTCAAGTCCTACACACTTAACACAATGGGCCAAGGTCGTTTAAGCAGCCTAGCTCTGCTGGCCATTGAGAAGACACTGGTCAAGTCACTGGAAAAGACGCCTAGTTGGTACGACAGAGTCACAGTGCATTTTCTCGAAAAGGAACGTAGGGCAGAATTTACTTTTAAATAAGTTTATAATGTAGGCCGAAAATGAGCTTCCCCTCTTTGAAAGACCAGCAGCCGCCACTGATGTGAATATGACAAATATTATGCCCAGAGCTTTTAATAATTTGTTCATGTATTCTTCGGATGTTCATGCCTGTTCCACAAGGCGTTGTAAAGATTTTTATCTTATTTTTTGTAGAACTACATCTAATCAATCTACACTGAAATACAGAGGGCCTTCCCTCTGGAATCATTTAGACCCCGTTTTAAAGACTAAAATCACTCTAAACTCTTTCAAAAGAGAGCTGAAAAAAATGTTAACATATAATTAAGTTTATCTTGTTAATTTGTTATATTAAAATGATTGATGTATTGATTGTATTGTCTTGTTTGATCATGTAATTTTATGTCCATTTAATGAGATTTTGGGGAGGTGGTTTTATAAGACCTCATGGTCTTCTCACTCTCTCCCGCACAGTATGTTTTTTTTTCTTTCTGTTAATGGATTTGTAAAGTTGTATTTTAAATGTTATATGTGCAAATAAACTTTCAACTTTCAAACTTTCAACTTTCAAATCATGTGTTAAAGTAAAAGTGTATTGATATCAAAACATAGCGAGGGGTGAGTAATAGAGTGAAAAATATTTTTTTATAAAGACATAATCAGCAATTGTACTCATGATTTGTGTGAACAAAAAATAAAATGCAGTGTTCATTTCACCAGGAAACTGCAGCGAAACTTAGAAAGTGGCACGTTAAAGTCAGTTTGCAAAAATGTATATTGAGTAACATTCATTCTATGAGATCAGGTTGTCTTTGTAAGCACTTTTATAAACACTAGGTATATGCTAGTTCCCCTTCTGTCACTCACTCAACGTTGTGTCGATGTAGGACATGCATCCGGCATCAAGATTGGTCCGCGGCGGTAGACCTGAAGAACGCGTACTTTCACATCCGATTTTACCTCGACACAGTCCCTTCCTATGACCCTTCGCGTTTGACGGTAGGACATATCAGTACAAGGTCCTCCCCTTCGGCTTGACCCTGTCCCCTCGTGTCTTCACGAAGATCGCAGAGGCAGCCCTTGCTGCCCTTACCCTAAGGGAAGTGGGCATTCGCATACTCAATTACCTCGACGACTGGCTGATTATAGAGCACTCTCGAGAGTTACTGTGTGCACACAGGGACCTGGTGCTCATGCACCTCAGCCGTTTAGGGGTTCGGGTCAAGAGCAAGCTCTCCCGGGTTCATAGCATCTTTTTTCTTGGGATGGAGTTAGACTCTGTGTCAATGATAGCACGCCTCACATGCTAGTGAGCACACACAGTCGGTGCTGATCTGCCTGAACTTGTCCAGGAGGGAAATGTCGGCCCCACTGAAGTACTTTTAGAGGCTCCTGGGGCATATGGCATCCTCAGCGGCAGTCACGCCGCTAGGGTTGATGCATATGAGACTGCTACAGCACTGGCTCCAGACCCGAGTCCCGAGGTATGCATGGCACCACATTACACATCGCGTGGCTCTCACGCTGCCTGTCACCGCATTTCCAGCCTTTGGACAGGCCTTGTGTTCCTGCAGGCTGGAACAGCAAGTGTCCAGGGACGTTGTGGTTAAGACAGACGCCTCCAAGACCGGCTGGGGCACCGTGTTCAATTGGCACGCAGCCACTGGCTCCTGGACAGGACCTCGCCTGCGTTGGCACATCAACTGCCTCGAGTTGCTGGCGGTAATGCTCGCCCTGTGGAGGTTATTGCCGATGATCCAGGGCAAGCGTGTGTGATTCTCGCTTTAGATTCTATGAGCAGTTCTTTGTCTGCTTCGGTGGACAGCAGAAAGGAAACGCTGTCTCCAAACAGAGGCTTGCCCACTGGATCGTGGATGCCATTGCTTTGGCCTACCAGACCCAGTCCGTGCACGCCCCCTTGCAGGTTCAAGCACACTCTACAAGGAGTGTTTCATCCTCATGGGCACTGGCTTATGGCATCTCTCTAGCAGACATCTGTAGAGCAGCGGGCTGGAAAACACCCAATACCTTCACAAGATTTTACAATCTCCGGGTTGAGCCGGTTTCGTCCCATGTCCTTTCAGGTAAGTACAGGTAAGTTTTGTTATGCGGGGCAGCTGGCCGGGTGTACCGCTTGTGTACAGCACCTTTCCCCTCCATGAGGTGAAGCCATGCGCTCTTCTCTCCCATGCTTGTTCACGATCTGTGAACCATGGATATCCTTCCTCCTAGCCCTCTGGCTCAGGAGTTCAGCGGAGGAATTCGTAGTCGGACCCAGTACGTCTGCTAATGTGCCCTGTACTGAGGTAAGTGCTCCACAGGTCTCAGTTACCCCAGTAGGTTACTCGGTACCCCTGTGATGTATCTTCCGTGGTATGGTCTCCCTTTTCAGTAGACCCACATCTCCCTTGGCATATTCCTCTCTGCCCCGGTCACTGCGTTTGTAGAGCTCCTCCCCTACGAAGGGAAGGACCTACCGCCGCGCTTCTTCCATGTGTGGCCTTGGGCCAATATGATGTATTCGCCACTTTTTTTTACCCTCCATGGGGTCTTTTACCCCTGAAAGAATAGGAAGGGAAAGGAACGCCTTCCTCAGTGCATTTTATGAGCATTTAAAGGCCTCAGCTGAATATAATATTCTGTGGAGAGACAAACTTAGAGAGAAAAGGCAGCGACTGGCGCGCCCATACTAGATTCGGAATTAAATTAAGTTTTGGGGCATCTGGGGAGGCTACATGCAGTAAGAGTGTTCCTACGCTCACAGTAGCTTGCCTACACCTTGATAAACTAATAATAATAATAATACGTTTAATTTGGATAGCACCTTTCCAGAGCTCAAGAAAGCTTCACATTAATGCCATGATACAATAATACTTAGACTTAAACTTGCGTCTACAGTGTCAAAAGGCTCAATAAGTGTCATTAGAAGAAGTGAGGATGTTACAAAGTGGAAAACACTCGACTGTCCCAACTTTTTTGGAGTGTGTTGCAATCATCTGATCTGAGTGTATATTACATTTTTTATTTTTAAAATGTATAAGATAAAACACCAAATAATGTGTTGTGGTAGATTAGAAGTTACAAATCACCCCTTTTTGTTTTTATTAACATTTTCCATACTGTCCCAACTTTTTTGTAATTGGGGTTTTTTATTAGTACATCTTTGTTGTTTGTGAACAAGTGTTGTTTTCTGTTGTTAAGAGCCAACTGTTACATGTGTTTAATTTGTCAATATATAAAAACAATAAGAAATATTTTACCTTTCTGCATTTCCTCAAACATATTTGTAGATTTGGAATGACCAAAGAATTCTGTGGGTAAATAAATGAGTTCACACGATAATTAATTACTTTTGCATTCTAACAGAAAACAATCCTCAGAACAAATGGGACGGAGACACTAGTGCTACCTTTTAACTTTTCCCAAAGGAATTTCAAAATCTCATCTCCATCAGCAAGAGCGCTGCCACACAGAGCTGCAAAAGAACACAAGGAGGAAGTTTATCACATTTATTTTGCCAATGCCAAAAACAGAAAGTGTAATCTGATCTGAAACATGTGCATCATTTATGGACATATATACCATGACTGATTGTGTCCTCTAATTTATAGAATAGCTTGCATGTTTGTGTCCCGTGCAGATGTCCCATACCGCAAGAGGACATGATGGACAATGTTACTACAGATGCTTGACAGGTAAACATAGTTTAAACATATAGAAAAGTCTAAAGAACTCCATTGATAGATCCGAGTTCCTTTTTCTTTAATCTCTACATGGTCATGAAAAAGCACAACATGACTGTTAGTAGAAGTTGCTGGATCTGTGATTATTAATGATAAATTATCTTAACATGAGCTCAAGGGATGGATAAAGGAAGGACAGTATATTTTGTGTGTGTGTGTCTAATGAACGTGTGTATCCTGCAGTTAGACAGGACAACACTAATTACTATCATATAGTATATGGTTTTAATCAAAGCTTCTCATAGTATGGCGTTACACACAGTGGACACAATCATTTGGAACTCATGTTCCAAGAATTTGAATATTACAAATAATACACACATATTTGTTTTATATTACGTACAAACTAGTCATTATACAAAGTGCAATAATTATTAAAGGAATATTCCGGGTTCAACACAAGTTAAGCTCAATAGACAGTATTTGTGGAATGATGTTGAATCCAACAAAAATTAATTTTGACTTGTCCCTCCTTTTCTTAAAATAAAAAGCCAAAACCGGGGCAACATTTAGACACCTCCAGTAGAAGTCAATGGGGTTTAATCTGTAAACATTAAAATACTGTTTCACAAGTATAGACACAAGACATAAACAATATGTGTGTGAACATGATTTTACTGTCATTAAATCACTTATAAACGCATTTGAGACAATTACAACTTTGTTACTATGTAATGTCAACAAACCCTAAAAATGACAATTTAAGCAACTTTACAGCTCAAATAATACATGAGTTTTAACAGAAGAATTAATGTGTTTTTACAAAATTATAAGATTCAAATTTCTGACTTTAAACCCTCCACATATTGACCCCTTTGACTTCCATTGTAAGTGTCTCACTGTAACACAGATTTGTTTGTTTTAAGAAAATGAGGAACGAGTCAAAATTATTTTTAGTGGTAATCAACATTACACCACAAATGCTGTCGATTGAGTTTAACTTATATTGAACCCGGAACGTTCCTTTAAGACAGCACTTTAACAGAGTTTGTTACCTTGTAGGTAGAGCATGTCCATTTCAGGCTGGTTTTTAATTTCTGAGCCTTTTTCAAACTGACTGCCAAACTCAGAGACGTCCACAAACGCTCCAAAGAGGGAATAACCTGCTTCATGAGGAGTGATCTCAAACCAGGGGTCTGCAGACAGATAACTCATCCAGTCAAATGCCGACATTTCTTTCCCTCACACACACACACACACGCACGCACGCACACACACATGCACCCAAACACACTCTTATTCTCACACACACACACAACCACAGACACACACATGCAGACTGATACACACACACACACACACACGCACACACACAGACACACACTTGTTGTGTTTCCATGTTTTATGGGGACTTTCCATAGACATAATGGTTTTTATACTGCACAAACTTTATATTCTATCCCCTAAACCTAACCCTACCCCTAAACCTAACCCTCACAGAAAACTTTCTGCATTTTTAGATTTTCAAAAAACATAATTTAGTATGATTTATAAGCTGTTTTCCTCATGGGGACCGACAAAATGTCCCCACAAGGTCAAAAATTTCGGGTTTTACTATCCTTATGGGGACATTTGGTCCCCACAAAGTGATAAATACACGCTCACGCACGCACACACACCCAAACACACTCTTATTCTCACACACACAACCACAGACACACACATGCAGACTGATATACACACACACACACACACACACACAAACAGACACACACACGCACACACACCCAAACACACTCTTATTCTCACACACACACAACCACAGACACACACATGCAGACTGATACACACACACACACACACACACACACACACACACACGCACACACAGACACACGCACGCACACACACCCAAACACACTCTTATTCTCACACACACACAACCACAGACACACACATGCAGACTGATACACACACACACACACACACACACACGCACACACACACAGACACACGCACGCACACACACCCAAACACACACTTATTCTCACACACACACAACCACAGACACACACATGCAGACTGATACACACACACACACACACACACGCACACACACAGACACACACACGCACGCACACACGCGCACACACACACTCACGCACACACACACACACCCAAACACACTCTTATTCTCACACACACACACAACCACAGACACACACATGCAGACTGATACACACACACACACACACACACACGCACACACACAGACACACACTTGTTGTGTTTCCAAATATTATAAACTCAAAGTCGTGCAGTTATCATTGTTTCCCAACAGCACTTGTTACTTCAAATAGACCTTCTTCATCGAGTGTGTTACTATGTAAATTCAACCATGTTTGAGTACTAATGTGGAAACAGTAATGGGATTATAACAAAGAGTTTGGTTTATTTGATATCATTTAAATGTGTTTTTAATGTTTGAATGAATGGTGTCATGACCTTATACCCTTGCAGGCTCACTATTGGCTATTTTGGGTACACATCAATGTAGTCCTTCACTTTAGTGTCATCTCAGTCAGCTCTTACAAATCAGGCTTAGACTTAGATCTTTAGTGTCTTTATAAAAATCTCCTATTTTATGCTAGGAATGTTTTGGCATTTAAGTCAAAGCTTTACACTATTATTTAGAGCTTGTCTGAGAAGTTTTATTCATACGGCCCCAGACCATCCGTGTGTGTTTTTGTTCAGTACCATGTAGATCCAGAGACTCCACTCAGATAGAGGAAACAGTCCAGAAGACCTGCTTTACCAAGTTGATCCAGGGATCCCAGTAAACCCACCATGGCTCGTTCTCCTCCTCCAGAACCCAGTAGTGCAATATTTGGCACCTGCTCATGAAACCCAAATATCACAGCTCTTATCCACTCAACCACAATCAGCCCTAATGACATCATTGTTCTGGGAAACTTCTGGTGTTCCTTTTCTACAACAAAACCTTTAGGTCATTTCATGAAAGTATAGACAGACAGAAGTAACATTTATATTTACATTTATGCATTTGGCAGATGCTTTTATCCAAAGTGACTTACAGAGCACTTATTACAGGGACAATCCCCCCGGAGCAACCTGGAGTTAAGTGCCTTACTCAAGGACACAATGGTGGTGGCTGTGGGGATTGAACCAGCAACCTTCTGATTACCAATGTATTATACAGAGCACTTATTACAGGGACAATCCCTCCGGAGCAACCTGGAGTTAAGTGTCTTACTCAAGGACACAATGATGGTGACTGTGGGGATAGAACCAGCAACCTTCTGAGTACCAATGTATTATACAGAGCACTTATTACAGGGACAATCCCCCTGGAGCAACCTGGAGTTAAGTGCCTTACTCAAGGACACAATGGTGGTGACTGTGGGGATAGAACCAGCAACCTTCTGAGTAACAATGTATTATACAGAGCACTTATTACAGGGACAATCCCCCCGGAGCAACCTGGAGTTAAGTGTCTTACTCAAGGACACATTGGTGGTGACTGTGGGGATCAAACCAGCAACCTCCTGATTACCAGTTATGTGCTTTAGCCCACTACGCCACCACCACTCCAAAAGGTATAGCAAAAGGTTTTTCTGGAGGTTTTACCTGACTACACTTTATATCGAGCGTCTCAAGGCATTTTAGAACGATGTCTTTCCTTCTCTTTACAAACTCTTCCTCGTTCTTATTCAGAGAGTGTCCGATTCTCACCGAACTGCTGCAGGAGTCATACACAGACATTCAAGTGCTACAGTGTAACTTGATTATTTTTATACACATCATTTATAATACATTTAATTTTGAACAGTCATTCTCATAATTACTGAGATTATTCATTTATATAAATAAAGAGAGAGAGAGAGAGAGAGAGACATGGAATCCAATATTCTGACCATCTAAGCAGGATTACCTTTTCTGGGGTTTGGATGCACTCATCTATAAAGTAATAGAAACATTTGTATCATTTCAGAGCTAGTCAGGGCAAAATATTATGAAATTCATGTATGCTAATATGCTAAGAAATGTCACCCCACAAACCAAAGAAACACCAGGCTAAATGAGAAAAGTCAACATTATAACTGTTTAACATCAGCACAAACCTACAGACTAAGAGTAATAAAACTGTTCCTTCATTAATATGTAACTATGCAGGAATTAATGTAGGACAAATATACCCCCCCACCCCCAATTTCCAAAAAGTTGGGACATTGTGGAAAATGCATGTTTTACCTTGTGAATTTAATTGTTTAATATATATAATACAATGAAGTGAAATAAAAAAAGTAAGTCATCATCTTTAGCAGAAATGGGTATATGTTACAGAAATTTAAAACACTGATATAGGCATGTGTAAGTTCATTTATATCCAGGAGAGGGCGCCATAAACTAGCTGTGAAGCGAGTGCTTTTCAGCTTTTCAAAGTGCCAAACATACTCAATTTGACAGATCAGGACTGCAGGAATGCCAGTCTAGCACCTGCACTTTCTGCTTACACACCCATGCACTTGTAATCTGGGCAATATGTGGTTTAGCTATGTCCTGCTGGAAAATGGAAAAAGACGTTGTCTTGATTTCATCAAATGTTGCTGCAAAATCTCCATCTTTCTGCTTTAATGGTGCCCTCATAGATGTGCAAGTTACCCATGCCCATGGGCACTGACACACCCCCATACCATGACAGACACTGGCTTTTGGACCTGATGCTGATAACTGCTTGGATGGTCCTTTGATGTGGAGAACACGATAGCTGTTTTTTTATATTTGAAATGTGGACTTGTCTGATCATAAAACATGATTCCACTGTTCTACTTTCCATCTCAGATGAGACCAAGACCAGAGAAGTCAACAGCACTTCCAGATAGTGTTGACAGATAGCTTCTCCTTTGCATAGGGAAGAAGCTGTCCAGCTAGCGGAGGACCATATGGCGGCGTACCCGAGGGCAGAAGAGCCCTCTACTTCTCTCTCTTTTCCCCCTCCCCCTATGTGTTCCCCCCCTCCCATCTCACTCTGCTCCCTCCCCAGGGCCCGTTCCTGAGGCGAGGAGCTCTGCCACCATGGCCAGTTCCCCGCGCAAGGTGGTGGGCACACCCCCCCTCCTCTAGAGTGCCCTGTCGCTCTCCCCCTCAGGTGGATGTGTCCACCGACACAGGTGTGGGTGTGGCGTCTGGGCCGGCCTACTGGAGTTTTGGGAATCCGGGGCACTTCCGGGATCAATGCCACGTGATGGAGCTGGGGACGGTTGTCCAGATCTCCGACGCCCAACAGGCTGCCCCCGACTAAGCTGGAGCATACCGGATACCGGTAAGAATCAAGGGGGATACTCACTAAGCTTTGGGGGACACATGTTGTAATCAAACCACTATCCTCCAATGCTTGGTTCAACCCGAGGCATTGGGCACAGCTAAAATGTTGAGGATGAAGTGTGTGCAAGGGGATATTCACAAATACCCTTTGGTGACCCTGTTGATTAAATTTCAGGGAACAAAACAGAGTGGAGGCCGCAGTTAGTTCCCGCCTCACCCATCTGCTGATTTTGAAGACTAATTGGCCTGAATTCAAAAATGTATTTAAAGGAATATGTGCGGATGGGTCCTGCATAAAAGCGATGAGATGTGATATGTGCGATGCTCTGGCAGGGGAGGCGGAGCCGGGGCCATCTTTGTCAGTTTCATGTCAAGATGACGTGAGGGGGAAAAGGCTGTGGCTCCTCCCATCCTCATTTCCCAAAGGGGATTTCCCTTTGGAGCAGTCGTGAGACGAAACCCTCAAGCACACCTTTGACTAAGTGAGAGCAATTGATGGTCAACAACTCCCAACAGAATGTCACACTTTCACATCCCAATTTCGCAATTATAAAAGAGCGGTTTTATAGAGTGATGCAGGATGCTCAAACAAAAGAACCTCTTATTCGGAAGCAGTGCCTCTACGCAACATCTCAGCACGTAGTTTTGCGGAGAGGCACTCTTCAAAATAATCTCCCGGGTGGGGATTCCAAAATAAATTCTCACCGATCAGGGCACAACTTTTATGTCACGGACACTTCGCAAGCTTTACGAATAATTGGGCATTAAGGCGATTCGCCCCAGCATTTACCATCCACAGACAGATGGCCTGGTGGAGCGATTTAATAAACCCCTTAAAAATATGATCCGTAAGTTCATGCACGAGCATGCTAGAAATTGGAAAAAATTTACCATTCAAGCTGCTGTATGGGCGGCGCCAACATGGGGTGCTTGATGTCATCCATGAAGCTTGGGAGGAGGGACCTTCAGATAGCAAGAATGAAATTCAATACGTTCTTGATCTTAGAGCAAAACTCCACACCCTGGGACGACTAACACAAGAGAATTTGCTCCAACCTCAAGAATGACAGAGCCGACTGTATAACAGGGGAACTCGGCTGTGGGAATTTGCACCAGGAAATAAGGTTCTCATATTACTCCCTACATCCAAATTACTCAGCAAGTGGCAAGGACCCTTTGAGGTCACATGACGAGTCAGGGAACTCGATTATGAGGTAAAGCGAACCGATAGAGGGGGCGCACATCAAATATTTCACCTCAACCTCCTGAAATTATGGAGGGAGTGACGTTGGCCTGTGACGTTGGCTACGGTAGTTCCGGAGAGGGTGGAGCTCAAGATGGAGGTGAATTCAAAACCTAACCATAACACTCCGGTCACTTGCGGAGACCACCTCTCATCAGCTCACAGGGGTTGCCGAATTTGCAGACATGTTCTCCCCTCTACCAGGTCTTACGAACCTCATCCAGCACCACATCAGGACCGAACCAGGAGTGGTGGTACGTAGCCGTCCCTGTCGCTTGCTTGAGCACAAAAAGTAAATAGTTTGGGAAAAATGGGATGTGATGCTTGATATGGGGTAATAGAGGAATCCCACAGTGATTGGTCCAATCCCGTTGTTCTAGTTCCCAAGAGCGACGGGTCTGTACGGTTCTGTGTGGATTATAAAAAAAGTCAACGCGGTGTCTAAATTTGATGCGTACCTGATTCCCCGTGTTGATGAGTTGCTCGATTGGTTAGGTACTGCTCGATTTTATTCGACATTGGATTTGACAAAGGGTTATTGGTAGATCCCCTTGACACCAATTTCCTGCTAAATTTTTGGATATTTATACAGGGAAAACAATAAAAAATGTATTATCAAGAATATGATTTTTGTCCTAATATCAAAGGTGTTATTAGAAAAAATGAATTTACGATCAAACGTGAATTTTCTTGCTAAAAAAAAATTATTGTGCCTGGTAGCGTGTGCATGTAAAATGGCTAGAAATAGCATTTTAGCTTAGTGTAAAGCTGACAATTTACACAAGGTTGTCAAGTTTGTGGAAGACACAACTCTGGTGGGGCTGATAACTGACAATGACGAGAACACTTGGCGGCGTGGTGTTACACTTCATAAACAAAAGAACTCATAGTAGATTTCAGGAAGACCAGAATTTTCTGAAAAACCTACTTTTTCAAACTTGTCCTTGGCCGTTTGTCCGATTTGCATTACAATTGACCTGAATCATCTAGAGGTATGCACGACAAAAAACATTATTCACAGAATTTTGATGAACCATAAATGGGGTAAGCAAAATAAACTTGTTTTCTCGTTAAATTCAGTTTATTTTGCTTACCCCATTGGCAGATTTTTTTTCTTGTTTTGAGTATAAATTCACTAAATTTTGTCAGATTTATCTTAAAACAAGAATTAATATCTTATCCCATTTTGATTGACAAGTAAATAAATCATGTTTTAAGAAAGTTTAGATAATTTGACAGGAAAACAAGACAAAAATACTTGTCTAGAAAATCATTTTTTGCAGTGTAAAATTATGTATTTACCAATGACTTGGCATATCATTACGAAACATGGTCTTTGGCACCATGCTCTGAAGGGACTGAAAACGTTTCAGGACATCGCCACCTTGTGGTCAAAAGTATAATTCTATTTCTAAAAATACTAATAGCTATTGACTCTTTTGCCTACTGTCATGAGACTGGTCTTTATAGATTACGTGGTTCATGCTGAGAACATTAATACCAATTATGTCATGATCAAGCAAACTTCCTGTCTGCCACTTTTAAATGTTTTGAAAAACTACTTTTTCAAACTCCTAGACAGTTTCTCCGATTTGCACGAAACATTTCTGCATCATCTAGAGGCACTCACGACAAAGAATTATTCACATAATTTTGATAACCCATACTGTTTTCGAATTACGCTTCAATTAATTCTACGAAGAAAAATGTATGTGCAAAATTAAACTTGAGGCTGTGTCTCTGCAGCTCTTTGAGGGATTGGGATGAAACTTTGTACATATCATCACCATTAAGTCCCAAGGTTACCTTCAGAATTTTGTAGCACTGTCCCCTACTGGTTAGGAGATAGAAAAATGTATATTTTCACATATAACTCTTGAATGCTTTCTTGCATGATAACCATCATGCCCAGATAGTACCTCAGCAGTTTCAGAACAGTGCAACATACTGGACAAAAGTGAAATAGCAATTTTATTTTTAAAATAAATGTTTTTTTATGATTGAAAGTTGACTTTTTATTACTCCTCATACACTGTTCATCGGACTCTAACCAAAAACATGTCACAAAGCTTATTTTTCTGCGCATGGTGCCGATAATTGGCTTGACCCTGGTATTGATGCTTGCAGCTTTATTTTAAATTGTAACTGTAGTGAAATACTGTTAATTATATTTTGTATTTTAAATATGTGATCCTGTTACATGTATTCTGTTACTCCCCTACCCTGCATACATTTATACATACACGTGTGCATATACATGCATACAGTTCAACACAACATACAGAGAATCTGGAAAGTATTCCCAGCGCTTCACTTTTTCCACATTTTGTTATGTTACAGCCTTATTCCAAAATGGATTTAATTAATTATTTTCCTCACAATTCTACAAACAATACACCATAATTACAACATGAAAGAAGTTTGTTTGAAATCTTTTCAAATTTATTAAAAATAAATAACGAAACAAAAATCACATGTACATAAGTATTCACACCCTTTGCTCAATACTTTGTTAAAGCACCTTTGGCACCAATTACAGCCTCAAGTCTTTTTGAGTATGATGCTACAAGCTTGGCACACCTATTTTTGGGCAGTTTCTCCCATTTTTCTTTGCAGGACCTCTCAAGCTCCATCAGGTTGGAAGGGGAGCATCGGTGCACAGCCATTTTCAGATCTCTCCAGAGATGTTCAATCAGGTTCAAGTCTGTACTCTGGCTGGGCCACTCAAGGACATTCTTGGTCACCTCCCTGACTAAGGCCCTTCTCCCCCGATCGCTCAGTTTGGCCGGGCGGACAGCTCTAGGAAGAGTCCCGGTGGTTCCAAACTTCTTTCATTTATGGATGATGGAGGTCATGTGCTCATTGGGACCTTCAATGCTGCAGAAATGTTTCTGTACCCTTCCCCAGATCTGTGCCTCGATACAATCCTGTCTCGGAGGTCTACAGACAATTCCTTGGACTTCATGGCTTGGTTTGTGCTCTGGCATGCACTGTTAACTGTGGGACCTTATATAGACAGGTGTGCCTTTCCAAATCATGTCCAATCAACTGAATTTACCACAGGTGGACTCCAAGTCCACAGGTGGACTTCAATCGAGAAAAACATCTCAAGGATAATCAGTGGAAACAGGAAGCACCTGAGCTCAATTTTGAGTGTCATGGCAACGGCTTGTGATTACTTATCTACATGTGATTTTTGTCGTTTTTTATTTTTAATAAATTTGCAAAGATTTCAAACAAACTTCTTTCACATTGTCATTATGGGGTATTTTTTTTTAGAATTTTGAGGAAAATAATGAGTATAATCCATTTTGGAATAAGGCTGTAACATAACAAAATGTGGGAAAAGTGAAGCGCCGTGAATACTTTCTAGATGCACTGTAAATTACAAAGTCATACCTCAACCATGAATTTTAAAACTATTATGCTTTAAAATATTTAAAAGTTGCTAACAAGTTGCTTTTTGTCAAGCACATAAAGTTAGAATCAAAATAATTTTGCAAAGCAACATCTGTCACAACTTTAATTCTGTAATACTGAGATAAGAGTCTTCCATTTTCACAATTAATTCATTCACTTCTGCTAGTGTGCAGGTCATTGTTGTTGTCCACTTTATTTATTTATTTAGCATTAAAGCTGGCTGGAAATCCTGAAATTAATGACACTACTTTTACTCAGTTATATTGACATTAAGCTTTTTAACTGCACTTTTACTGCTGAAAAGACATTATCTAAAGCTGATGTATGGAGGTTTTTAAGCATACTCACTATCCTTGTAGTTTTGTAAAATCCTGGGACTTCACTAGCAACACTTTCTTCAATAACAACAGATGTTATCTCTCCAAAAAGAGTAGAAGAAGCTCTTTTATAGAGCTTTGATATTAAAATGCTTTACGTCATCCTGATCATCATCAGGGGAATGGGTTTTGGCCATGAAGAGATAAAATCAGATAAAGTGATTATGGCAAGGACATTTCTTCCTTGGAATTTCTTTGTAACTAGACATTTTACATTTCAACATGACAAGTGATCAGATTTATATGAATGACCTTTGAACTTACTTCCACAGAAGAGAGAAATTTTACAACCAGATAATGGCAATTAAAGGACACCAGGATGCATTCTCTTATTAGCATGAACAAGTACTTCATTGTTTCACAGTCTTTGTCGGATGACTTCAATTACTTTGTAACAGATTAATCTAAAACAAACAGTACTTTTCACTGACTAAGATAATGGAAAATAAAGCTGAACTCCATTGGAATATTGTGATATTGTCAGATTACTGGCATGAGGGTCAAATCACAAGCGGTCTAAGAATCAAAAAATATCCTACCTTTGGCTTTGAGGACTCTGATTAGGTGTAAATGGGAGGCTATTTTGAACATGTGTTCAGTGTATCTGATTCTGCTCATTATTGAACAGAGTAAAAAACTGAAATTTGACCTGGAGATTGAAGTTAATGAGATGAAAACACAGGTTTCACAATTAGCTGACTAACAGAAGAAACTGCCTTTTGAGAAGAAATTGAAAGAGGATTCGGAGAAGTTAACAAATTGGGTTAGACAACAAATGGTGAAAAAAATTGTCAGTTGTCTACATGTCCAATTGGAATTTCATCCAGAGCGATCCCACTCTTAGGGAAGATTCTCCTGGCCTTCCCAAAATCAGTTTCAGAAGAGCACTGTCCCTAAGCGTGGCTCAGTGGTTGAGGCTCAGGTTTACTGACCAGAAGGTCAGGGGTTCAAGCCCCAGCACCACCAAGATGCCACTGTTGGGCCCTTGAGCAAGGCCCTTAACTCCAGGTTGTTCCGGGGGGATTGTCCCTGTAATAAGTGCACTGTAAGTTGCTTTGGATAAAAGCGTCTGCCAAATGCATAAATGTAAATGTAAAAGACAAATGAGTAAAAAGTCACTTATCTAGCAAAAAGAAAACTAATTGTCTTCATCAGTCTTTAAAGGGCTTATATAAATGTGGCTTGTGTAATCATTGCTGTAATATAAAGGAGGGTAAACAGTACATTGACTTCAAGACTGAAAAAGCCTATGAGCTTAAGTCCTTCATTAACTGCAACACACAGTATTTAGTGTATCGTCTGTCATGCAGTTGCGTTAGCTTCTACATTGGGAGAACGAAGCGTTGTTTAAAGATAGGGTCTCTGCACATAAGCATACCATTAGAAAACATAATATGGACCATCCTATGGCGAGACATTTTCAGGTAGCCCACAATAGCAACCCTGATAGTCTTATAGTGGAAGTTTTACAAACAGTTGAAAGAAACATACCAGGAGGGGACAGTTTAAAAATGTTATTACAATGAGAAACATTTTATATTTATCAGATGAAGGCAATGGATTTTCCAGGTTTAAATGAAGAAATTGACTTCAGTCCTGTAAATAGTTTATGTATTTTTCCTATTGTGGTTATTTCATTTCATTTCATTTATTATACAGGAAAATTCAACAGCAACAGTATAGTTACAGTAAAATGGGCCTGGCTCAGTTTAAAAACTGGTTTACAGCAGGTTCCTGTTCTGCAGCAACATAAAACAATAAACAGAATTTCAGCACATTTATACAAGACATTATTATTGACTAGATAGATATAAACAAAACATAAAATACGGAAAAACAAGACTAAAAACAGTACATGAGCAATCAATGTGTACAAGTTTGACTAGTAAGAAGAAACTGTTTATATGACTTTTTGAAATATGGCAAGGACGATAATGTTCGAATATGATAAGGAATGTCATTCCAAATTTTAATGTAAGTATAGAAAAACGATTTCTGACCATAGTTATTTTTGTACTGAGGAACTGGAATGAGTGCCTGCGAGACTGACCGAGTAAGGCGTAGTGGTCTCGAAGTTTGTGTCGGGAGAAGACCTGTAAGTGCAGGTGAAGAGCTATTTTGAATACGAAAATAAAAAGCAAGAGCATGGCTGTTTACAAAGTTCTGATAAGTCAAAGCATTTGTAGCGTGTGAGCGCACTGCAATGATGAGACCATTTTGGGAGATTACTGTGGATCTTAAGTGCTCTGTAATACAGTCGTGCTATAGGTTCCGTAATGTCCTTAGTGGTAAGAGACCAGATTGGAAGACAGTAGGACAATGTTGAGAACACAATAGCATGTAAATACGTTTCAGAAACTGAGAAAGAAAGATGTGGTCTAATTTTGTTAAATACATAGAGTTTCTGATTCAGCTTTTTGTTAATTTTGAGATGTGTTCCCGGTATGTAAGATGTAAATCAAGTAATACACCCAGGTAGTTGTAGGTCTTAGTGACAACAAGATCTTGGTTTGCAAAAGTAATAGAATCAGTAAAAGAAATTTTTTTCTGGATGAATGAAAATACATGCATTCCGTTTTCTTTACATTGATGGTCAGATGGTTCTTTTCAGCCAGTCATGTATCAGGTGAAGATCAGTTTGTAGTTTGGAATTTATGACATTAGGATTTGAATCAGAGAGAAAAATCACAGTGTCATCAGCGTACAGTAAACATTTTGAGTGTTTACACACTCGAGGGAAATCATTAATGTATAAAAGAAAAAGTAAGGGTCCAAGAATGCTGCCTTATGGAACGTCCATGTCACAATCTAAGGGTTGCGATATGACATGATTAATTTTTACCATCTGATACCTGTTTGTCAAATAAGAAGAAAGCATTTCTATCACGGAAGGAGACAGTTTAAATGAATGAAGTTTATTTAGTAAGATCTGGTGGTTCACTGTATCGAAAGCTTTACGGAAATCAATAAAAATAGCTCCAGTGATGTGACCTATGTTAAGAGAGTTACGTATTTGCTCAGTGAAGAGTAATAGTGCCGACATTGTTGATCTCTTAGCACGAAAACCGTGTTGATAATCACTGAGCCAGTTATTTGTTTCGAGATAATAGCTTAATTGATTATGCAGGACTTTTTCCAGTAATTTAGACATTGCTGGGAGTATTGAGATAGGTCTGTAATTTGAAAGTAGAGTGCAATCATCAGATTTAAAAATCGGAGTAATCTGTGCTGTTTTCCAGTCAGTAGGAAAAATAGAAAACCTGATACAGAGATTAGTTAAATGCAGAAAGAGAGGTATGAGGCTATCAGCATGGTTCTTTAAAAGTAAGGTACTTAAACCATAAGCATCATGAGCATGAGAATTTTTTAACAGATGTAATGTTTGTATCACCTCATTCTGTGAAATCTCAGTAAATGAGAACTGATCAGATGTTGGGGGGAGATCAGGTGAGGACAAGGAGGGAGTAGCAAAATGCTTAGCCAAGTCTTTAACAGATGAAAGAAAAAAATCATTAAAAGCACTTGCAATTTTTTCTGAATCAGAGATAAGAGTACCCCGTATGGAAATTCGAATATTAACATTATTTTTCTTCTCATTTTTATTATCACCGGTGATGACCTTAAGGGTCTGCCATAGTGTCTTTGGGTTGTTAGCGGATTGGATAATTTGCTGTTGAAAATATATTGCCTTAGCCTTACGCAGTTCCATATTACATTTATTTCTAATTTGTTTAAAATTATTTTTACTCTCAAATGTTCGATTTAACCTGTACAAATTAAAAAGAGAGGCTTTCAATTTTAGAAGTTGTAGTATTTCAGAGTTTATCCACGGTAATTTAATATTTCTTGGTCGAATTTTGTTGACAGTGATATATTTATTCTGTATTTTATGTAGTTTAGTATGAAATTGCATTCTAATAACAGCTCATCACTCAAATCAATAGCACCAAAATCAGCATTGAACTGTGGCAATTTTGAAATTGGTATTCTTGGTACAGAGTGGGGAGCGTGTGTTTTTTTGGATTTTAAGATTGTTCTAACTGCATAGATGAGCGAATGATCTGAAATAGCTACATCCATGACACCAGACATTGTATATTTTGAAGGCTGATTTGTGAAGAAAAGATCCAGAATAGAGCTGCGCGTTTTGCTAATTCTTGTTGGATCCTTAATTAACTGATACAAACCAAATTTCATTGCAGTAGCTTTTAATGATTTTGACGAGCTTTCATTCCAGTCAAGATTGATATCACCCAAAATTACGAGGTCCTTCGATGTAACAGATTTAATTATGTCAGCAAGCTGAGATAGATAAAAACTTTCACTGACATTAGGAGGCTTGTAAGTGACGATTATAGTAATTGCATGTTGCGGTGTAAAATGTACGATCAGTTTCAATGTTTCAGTTTCAGTTTCAACTTTTGATATTGCGTGTGCATATTTCTGACTAACATAGAAAGCCACTCCGCCGCCGGCCTTACTAATGCGGTCTTTACGATACAACTCATAATTCTCGATTGAAAGAAAAGAATCAGGAATATTGGGAGTTAACCATGATTCAGAAATTGCCATTACATGTGCTTTTGACTGCGCAAGCAAGATTTTAAATTCGTCTAGTTTGGGAACGAGGCTTCGGGTGTTTAGATGGCAAATTTTAAAGCCTCTAGTACTGCCGAGTTGTATTAAATTTGTTGGACTTTTTCTTGAATGAGGTATTCTTCTTTGTAATTTAACTGTTTTGACTGAAAGACTAGAAGAGGAAATTTCAGAAGGTAAAATGGGAAAAGATGAGGGAGTAAAGGTAATCGGAGCTGAAGGACTGGAGTATGAAAAACAATCGTAAGTTATAGGTAAAAACATATTCTGTGGTTGCGGTACAGAAGTAAAAAATCTGCTATAGTTTGCATATGCATATAGTCCCCACAGATGCAATATACCTAAAGTTGTCAAGAAAATATTTGAGTCAGGCCCGGATTGAGCTCAACATTTCCGATGAACAGAAGAATAGTTATTAAAAGTCTTGATGTACTTAAAATATATTTACACTTACTTTCGTTTTCATCAGAGACATTTGGTTTAAAATCAGTTACCCACTGGTGAAAGATAATAGTTCGGCTGAAGAAGGACAACGGCTGATGAAAAACTGGTTGACCAGAGTTTTTGATCACAGACATCAGGACAGGATAATGTAGATTGACAACCAGGGGACTGGTTCGTGGTGTAGAAAACTCTGTTAGTACAGGAAACTCCGCTGACGATCGGATACGTGGTCCGGCACACCCGTACAGAGCAGCCGCCCCGGGGGGGCAAAGACTGACCATCCCGGGTGCCCCGCCACACCCCGAGGCAGGTCGACCGCAAGCAGTAGCAGGAGTTCCAACAGTATGCAGGTCCATCATGAGGAGAAAAATCACACCAACAGGACTCGAGTTGGAAGACAAGAACCCAGACTTTGTTGAAGTTTGCGCTGGCGTGCATGAAGATTTTTGAAGTCCAGGACTAGTCCTTTGTCTGTTTATTGTCCATGTAAATCTGTTCTGGCGGGCAGCCATGTAGCATAAACGGAGCCAGTAGAATGTCAATATCGCAGCATATTTGACAAATATCAGACCTGCAGACGCCTGAGTTGTCGCATATTTGTTGTTTGTTTGGCATAGTAGTTCACAGCCACCTGCGACAGCCACCGCTGCCGCCATCTCTAGCTCACATGAGCAGAATAGCATCTCAGAATGAATGTTATAATTTATATGATATATTATTCTCTCTCTCTCTCTCTCTCTTATTGTGACAACATTTACAGTACCTAGATATACTCCACGTAGTGGATTTCTGACACTAAATTATATGTGTTGGTGATTTCTTCTGATCAGGTATGCCCAATTTAGCAAAAAGGAGTCTTTTCTTATGTAATTTTTGTGTGTTGTAGGCTGCACCCTGAAGAAGGCATTTTTTTTTTAAACCTTTTTTTTGAATGAATGAAAAATAACTATTTAAAACAACATCAACTTTGAACTGATTTGGTTTGTGTGTGTGTGTTAATCAGGAAATCAGGCATGTTGGGGACTAGTTCCCTCTCCATGGAGAGCATGGCCAGTGCATTCAGACGTTCCAGGCCCATTGAATTTCGCAGGAATGTCTTAACTCGTGTCAAAGTTGAGAAACATCTCTCAGCTTCAGCTGTTGTCATGGGAGTAGTTACGAGGATGTTCAACAGAGTCACAGTCTCAGAGAATGTCTCCTGGAGGTTGTAGCTCATGAGAACCTGGTACAGTTCTAGTGCACCACAGCAGCCCTTGAATTCAGGATTCTCATAGATCAGAGAGAGTTGCGTTCACAGTGGCATTCAGAGCCTCATCAGGAAATGAATGGCAGTACCTTTCAAACATATCTGCTTGCAGTAAGGTAGCACTCACAAGGTGGACAGTGAAAGAGAACCTTGCTTTTTGTGTGATCCAGGATGGTGTCGCAGACCTCTTCAGACAGCCTCTGCTTCTCCTCTTCTCTCAAAGCCGTTCTAGGTCTTTTGGCTCCTGTTGCTACGTGCAGCTGCTGTTGAGAGGAGTCCCTGAATGCAAACAGACCAATGTGTTTGTTAGGCTATGTACAGTACTGTAGTCTATGTGATGCACAGGTATATGCAATTTATCCACGTATAGTACAAAGATTTCAGTTCCACTTAAAATGGGCAGGGATGCATGAAGTCTTCAGTGTTTAAGTTAGCCTTTGTGTCTCACCTAGCCTGGATGTTCAGCACAGTGTACAGTTTATAAAGTAAGCTAGATTACACTTGACCATATATAATGAGAATAATGTAATTTCTAACACAAATGCAGTCTCCTTTCATGCATACATTTTCAAATGACAAAGCTCTGCTTTGAGAACGATCTAATTATATTGTTTAATCTTAACTTATGGCCTGCACACTGTTTGTGAAGCTGTCGAGGGCACGTTTGATGAAGACAGCATCGATGTCCTTCTTCGGCGCTTCTGGTACAGATTATCGACGTGGGGGCATGATTTTGTGAAAAAGCCACATGAAAAAAAAATGAAATCTTCGTCATGTAGCATCCTCACGTAGCCAGATGCCTCTCTCACGGTGGGCTGGTCAAATGAATCCAATGAAGCGGTCCTGATGGCTTCAAAACATTGTATGAGGTTGTCTCGATTCTCGTAGACAGTGTTATCGACTCTGCTGTTGAAGTTCCACTGTGTGGATGAAGTTCTGGGCAGTCTTCATGCAACAGTCTGGTCAAGAATGCTGGTACGTTTGGGTGACCGGGAAAAAAAAAAGTTGCAATCCCGCTCAGATCGGAAAAGAAAATATTAACTTTTTTGATAAGAGAAGTAGCTTACTGCATGATCAAATTCAGCAGATGCGCATAGCAATGCACATAATGGGCATTATTAAAATGCTCACGCACATTTTGCTGCACACCAGCCTTCTCTCCCCTCATCACACTGGCTCCATCGTAAGCTTGCGCGATGAGTTTATCTTTCTCGTCGTCGGCAAAAAGACCATTCAGTCTCTCCTAAAACACACTGGCAATTGAGATTGATTCCGAGATGGGAAGAAACGTTCCTGCACTTTATGGTTGCTATCGATGTACCTCAGCACAAGCACCAGCAGTGTCTGTGTAGAAACGTGTGGCAATGTTCACTCTCCCCAAAGCAGACAATCTCAAACAGCTATCAATGTGGGTCTCATGTTTCTTGATCTTTTCTGAAAGATGGTGCATGTCTGTTACACCTGTCGCTGTCAAAAGCGGTGCTGTCTGCCGTGCCGCCTTCAGGGTGAAAGAAGCAGGGGTAGCAGAAGACTGCATTGGCTACGTCGCAGCCTGCTAGCCAGGTTTTTCGTTCGTACCAATTTTTGGAAAATCCTCGAGTGTAGGACTTTCCCCCTTTAGTAGAAACCTGTTGAATGATTCATTTTGGTCTGGGAGGTCCTAATTGTTTTGTTGACAATTCATTTTGATTCATTCGCCCGACAAAAGGAACTTCTTTCAAAGAGACAATTGAGTTGCACTAAACGATAGCCATCTTGACAGTAGTACGTGAATTGATTGACGCTGCTACCCGCTCTTTTCTTAGTTACGCTCATGGTTACGTTACGTATGACGAAAGCGCGTAAGTGCAAGCCCTTCCGGAACCCATAGAGATTGTATTGAAAGCGCTGATATTTGTAATAAATTGTTTTTATATGAGAGTCTATGAGAGACTTCTGGGGCCGATTTTCAACCTGACTGAAATCGCCCCAAAAGGGGCGGGGCCATATTAAGCACGACTTTAGCCTGATTGGCAGATCAGACGTCTAGATTAGAACACTGATAACGACTGTTGCCGTGATAGAATTGGTTAAAAAAAATCCTTCCTTTTCCCGTTTGGCAGTGCGTCGCCCATATCGCCCTAATGAACACACCACCCCTGGTAGACACGATCACTCAAGAGAGAGCTCCCTCTACCAGGTAGCTTTATGCCCTAAAGTGGCACTTGTTCACAAATTGTTTTTTTTCCCAATCTGAAGAAGAGGCACAGAGGTGCGCAGTCGTGTCAGTGCTCTCATTCCTTCAGGAGAGGTAAGTCCTCAGGGAAGCATGACCTGATCATCATGTTCCTTGAAGACATGCGCTCTTACCTCCAGTCGAGTCCACAAAATTCTGAGCCCTGGATGTCTTTCCTCCCTAGCCCTCTGGCTTGTAAATTCGGTGGAGGAATTCCTGACCAGACCCACTACAGGTACAAAATATACTGTACCGGAATAGGTGCTCCACAGGTACCAGTTATCACGGTAACCCCCTGTGTTGTATTTTCTGCGGTACGGTCCACCTGTCCAAAATTCTCCAAAAATTGGCCCCATTGACTTCCATTGTAAGTGCTTCACTGTAACCTTGATTTTAGCTTTTTTTAAAGAAAAGGAGGAATGAGTCAAAATAAATTTTTTAGTTATCAACATTATGACACAAATGCTGTTGATTGAGTTGAACTTGTATTGAACCCGGAATATTTCTTTAAGAATACTGTTCCAGATCAGTAGCAATTCCTTCAGAAAGATGTGGTAACACTTGACTCATTTCTAATGGGTTACCAAGTTTTCACTTTGCTATTCCAAGTAACCATTGAGAAGAACTTGGTCATTATTTAACATGCACAAGTTATTCATTTGTAATGAATTGAAGAGATACTCCAAAGAATACAGAGAGGTTGTATAGATTCCACAATCCTTTTATTTAAGATAAGCTGACTAGTCATGTTACCTGTAGCCTAGTGAATTAGAGGGGTGTTGTTACATTTCTAAACTGATTTCTGGTTAAAGAACACAGAGGTATATTATCATGGTTCTCTAAAGGGTTTCTCTAAAAACATTTAAAAGTTGCTAACAAGTTACTTTTTTGTCAAGCACATAAAGTTAGAATCAAAGCAACATCTGTCACAACTTTAATTCTGTAATACTGAGATAAGAGTCTTCCATATTCATCATGAATTAATTGACTTTTTCTACAGTAGTGGCAAAAAATATTGGCACCCTTAGTAAATATGATCAAAAAAGGCTGTGGAAAAAAATCTGCATTGTTTACCTTTTGACCATTCATTAAAAAAAATCCAACCTTTCATTGAAGTAAAACAATTGAAAGAGGGGAAATATCTCATTATTACATAAATATGTTTCTCCAAAACATGTTGACCACAATTATTGGCACCCCTAGAAATTCTTATGAGTAAAATATATCTGTAGTGTATTCCCATTGATATTCATTTTTTTTAGTGCACCTGGGTGACTAGGAACATGTCAAGTCAATTTTATTTGTATAGCGCACAACACACATCGTTTCAAAGCAGCTTTACAGAATATCAGCATTAACAGACGATAAAACTGTAATGTCTATAATGTCGATGAATCATCATTGTGTAATTAGATAAAATACGATTGTTAATCGTGTTTAAAAATAAATAATTAAATAATAATTGTATTAATAACCCCAGTGAGCAGCTGAAAGCGACTGTGTCAAGGAACACAAAACTCCATAAGATGTGGATTAATGGAGAAAAATAACCTTGGGAGAAACCAGACTCACTGTGGGGGCCAGTTCCCCTCTGACTAACATCATGAATATAATGTAAATATTACTTATGTATAGTTAAAATCATGGTTTAAAATTATTAAACTAAGTAAGTGTTAAGGGTGAGTGTTTAAACATCGATCGTGTTTGAACTGTAAGATTAATGTCTAATGTCTTTGAAGTCCATCCTGGATTAACTGCAGAAGTTCACATAGATGCAATTGTCCTTGTTAATTGGCTGATGAAGGCTTTTGTTGGCAATTGTTAGTCTATATAATCCATTTCAAGATCGTAGTCCATCAATAGACCGAGGTGATGCAGGCAGAGATCAGGGATGTGAAACACATTTCACCCTGGCCGGTAATTTCGGTGAGGTTCAGACAATGGCATATGAAGTATCCCATGTCTTATGGTTGGAGTTGGCATCAGTTCATTACATTTACATTACATTTATTCATTTGGCAGACGCTTTTATCCAAAGCGACTTACAAAAGAGGAAGAACATCAGCGAATCTTCTTAAGGAGACGGTGGTACAAAAAGTGCCATATTACAAAGTTTCACTATCATCAGAATAGTATACAAAACAGATTTAAATGCAACAAGAAATGTAAATAATTTATTTATTTATTTATTTTTTTTTTATTGACCGGTTAAGTGCTTTTGGAAAAGATGTGTTTTTAGCCGTTTTTGAAGATAGAGAGTGAGTCAGCTTCCGGATTGAGTTGGGAAGGTCATTCCACCACCGTGGTATGATGAAACTGAAAGTCCGGGAAAGCGTTTTGGTGCCTCTTTGTTTTGGTACGACAAGGCGACGTTCCTTAGCTGACCGCAGGCTTCTGGTGGGAACGTAGCTCTGCATAAATGTTTTTAGGTATGCTGGAGCAGACCCAGTGACTGTTTTATATGCCAGCATCAGGGCCTTGAATTTAATACGTGCATGAACCGGCAACCAGTGGAGAGAGACCAGGAGGGGTGTAACATGTGCTCTCTTAGGTTCATTAAAGACCAGACGTGCTGCTGCATTCTGGATCATTTGGAGAGGTCTAATAGCACATGCAGGAAGGCCTGCAATGAGAGCGTTACAGTAGTCCAGTCTAGTTATGACAAGGGACTGAACGAGCAGTTGTGTGGCATGTACAGAGAGGAAGGGTCTTATCTTCCTGATATTGTAGAGTGTAAATATACATAATCTTGCAGTTTTTGAAATGTGGTCTGTGAAATTTAGCTCATCGTCAATGGTTACCCCTAGATTTCTTACCGTTTTGGAAGGTGAAACTGTAGTTGGACCCAGCTGCACGGTGATGTTGTGTTCAACAGCAGGGTTGGCTGGAAAGACAAGGAGTTCGGTCTTGGCAGGGTTGAGTTGAAGGTGGTGTTCCTTCATCCAGGCTGAGATGTCTGCTAGACAGGCAGCGATTCGAGCGGTCACTGTGGTGTCGTTGGGCTGGAAAGACAAGTAGAGTTGCGTGTCATCAGCGTAGCAGTGGTAAGAGAAACCATGTGACTGGATGATGGGTCCCAGTGATGTTGTGTATATGGAGAAGAGAAGTGGTCCAAGCACTGATCCCTGAGGTACCCCAGTAAGTAACTGGTGTGGCTTGGATACTTCCCCTCTCCATGCTACCTCAAAGGACCTTTTTGAGAGATAAGAGCTGAACCAGTCAAGCACAGTTCCAGTGATATCCAGTTTAGAGAGGGTGGAGAGTAGGATCTGATGGTTGACTGTGTCAAAGGCAGCAGAAAGGTCCAGCAGAATCAGAACGGATGATCTGGATTCAGCTTTCGCCTGTCTCAGCGACTCGATGACAGACAGGAGGGCAGTCTCAGTGGAGTGTCCACTTTTGAAGCCTGACTGATTGTCATCCAGCAGCTTGTTCTGTGAGAGATAGGTGGAGATCTGATTGAAAACTGCCCTTTCAAGTGTTTTTGCCATGAATGGGATGAGAGAGACTGGTCTGTAGTTTTCTATCTGTGTGGGGTTAAGTGCAGGTTTTTTCAGCAGTGGGGTTACTCGAGCCTGCTTAAATGTAGTGGGAAAAGTGCCTGCAAGAAGGGATGTGTTAATTATGTGTGTAAGTGCCGGTAGGATGGACGGAGAGATGGCCTGGAGAAGGTGTGATGGAATGGAGTCAAGGGAACAGGCGGTGGGGTGGTTGGAGAGGAGGAGTTTAGAGACCTCTGTGTCAGTTAAAGGAGAGAACATAGGGAAAGAAGGGTTGCATACAGGAGCCAGGTGTTTGACAGGGTGTGGCGCAGTGAATGTATTGCTGATGGCTGTAACCTTATCAGTAAAAAATGTGGCGGATATATCTGCTGTCAGTGATGTGTCAGGTGGTGGAGGGGGAGGGCAGAGAAGTGTGTTAAATGTTCTAAACAAGCTACGAGTGTCTGTGGTGCTGTTGATCATCCTCTGAAGTCCATCATAATAGACTGAAGTGATGTTTGGCACCGGCTGCATTTAGTCATCATCATTCAGTGACACGTAGCAGTGGAGTCCAAGATGAAGCAGGAATGGTGCTGGATCCAGGCGGTTCTGGTGACCTCAGGATAGGAGTCCCGAGGTTGAGACATGGAAACAAATAAAATAATATTAGCATAGATGCTATTCAATTTATTGCAGAGTTATAAATCATGATAAATGTTTCTGGTTCTGGGAGACCCAACTAAAGCAGCCTAATTGTGGGTTGGAGGATAAATTAGGTGTATGTCTGGCTAAATAGATGAGTCTTTAGTCTAGACTTAAACTAAGAGAGTGTCTGCATGTGTGTCTATTCCATAGTTTAGGAGCCAAATATGAAAAGAATCTTTCTCCTTTTGTGGATTTAGATATTGTAGGAAGTATTAACAGGCCAGAATATTGCGATCGTAATGAACGTGATGGAATATAGCATGACAGAAGATCACTTAAGTACTGAGACCATTCAAAGCTTTGTACGTAGTTAACAGAATTTTAAAATGAATATGGAATTTAACAGGTAACAATGTAACGATGATAAAATGGGGCTAATATGATCATATTTCTTGGTTCTTGTTAGCACTCTGGCTGCTGCATTTTGAACCAATTGAAGTTTATTTATTGATCTTGCTGGACATCCTCCCAGTAATGCATTACAATAATCTAGTCTTGAGGTCATGAACGCATTAATTAGTTTTTCGGCATCAGCAACCGAGAGCATATGCCTTAATTTAGCAATATTTCTTAGGTGGAAGAATGCTGTGCTACAAACATTTGTAATTTGATTTTCAAAGGACAGATTGGTATCAAATATAACACCTAAGTTCTTCACTGTTGAAGATGATGTAACAGTACATCCATCGAGAGCCAAATTATATTGTAGTGGCTTATTTTTAGAGTTTTTTGTCCAATAATTAGAACCTCTGTTTTGTCAGAATTGAGTAGAAGGAAATTTCTGGCCATCCAATCTTTTATTTCATTAATACACTCTGCTAATTTTGAGAATTGTGAAATCTCATCAGGTTTTGAAGAAATATAAAGTTGTGTATCGTCAGCATAGCAGTGGAAACATATTCCACGATTCCTGATAATATCTCCCAGGGGAAGCATATACATGGAGAAAAGCAGAAGCCCTAAAACTGATCCCTGTGGCACTCCATATTTAACTTTTGTTTGGTTTGACGATTCCTCATTTACATAGACAAAGTGGTAGCAGTCTGCTAAATATGACCTAAACCATGCTAATACAACTCCACAAATGCCAACATAATTCTCCAGCCTATTCAAGAGAATGTCGTGATCTATCGTGTCAATGCAGCACTAAGATCTAAAAGCACTAGAAGAGAAATGCAGCCGCGATCAGATGATAAGAGATCTTCACAATCTGAAGACCAGCAGAGGTGTGCAGTCAGGTCAGTGCTCTCATTCCTGCAGGAGAGGTAAGTCCTCATGGAAGCACAACCTGATAATCATGTTCCTTAGAGGCGCCCAGAGGCTGAACCCTCCTAGGCCATGCCTGTTCCCCTTATGGGATCTCTCCTTGGTCCTTTTGGGCCTTCAGAGAGCCCCCTTCAAGCTGCTAGTGTCAGTCGAACTAAAGGCCCTCTCCTTGAAGATGGCCCTCCTGATTGCGCTCGCTTCCATCAAGAGGGTTGGGGACCTGTAAGCGTTCTCTGTCAGCGACACTTGCCTGGTTTTTCGGTCCGGCAGACGCTCATGTCATCCTAAGACCCCGACCGGGCTCTCTGGCAGGCTTCTGCAGAGCGGCAGGCTGGGCAACACCCAATACCTTTGCGAGATCTTATAATCTCAGTGTTGAGTCGGTCTCATCCTGAGTTTTGTCAGGTTTGAGCACGTAATACGGAACAGCTGCCCGGGTGTACCGCTTGCACATAGCGCCTTTCCCCTCCCTTGAGGTGAAGACATGCACTCTTACCTCCAGTCAATTCCACAAAATTCGTGGGCCCTGGATGTCTTTCCTTCCTAGCCATCTGGCTCGTAAATTTGGTGGAGGAATTCCTGACCAGACCAACTACGGGTACAAAATACACTGTATCGGAATAGGTGCTCCACAGGTACCAGTTATCACGGTAACCCCCTGTGTTGTGGGGCAGTGGTGGCTCAGTGGTTGAGGCTCAGGGTTACTGACCAGAAGGTCGGGGGTTCAAGCCCCAGCACCACCAAGATGCCACTGTTGGGCCCTTGAGCAAGGCACTTAACTCCAGGTTGCTCCGGGGGGATTGTCCCTGTAATATGTGCACTGAAGTTGCTTTGGATAAAAGCGTCTGCCAAATGCATAAATGTCATATAAATGTGTTGTATTTTCCGCTGTATGGTCCACCTGTCCAAAATTGGCCCCATTAACTTCTATTGTAAGTGCCTCACTGTAACCTTGATTTTAGCTTTTTTTTAAAGAAAAGGAGGAATGAGTCAAAATAAATTTTTTAGTTATCAACATTATGACAAAAATGCTGTTGATTGAGTTGAACTTGTATTGAACCCGGAATATTTCTTTAAGAATACTGTTCCAGATCAGTAGCAATTCCTTCAGAAAGATGTGGTAACACTTGACTCATTTCTAATGGGTTACCAAGTTTTCACTTTGCTATTCCAAGTAACCATTGAGAAGAACTTGGTCATTATTTAACATGCACAAGTTATTCATTTGTAATGAATAGAAGAGATACTCCAAAGAATACAGAGAGGTTGTATAGATTCCACAATCCTTTTATTTAAGATAAGCTCACTAGTCATGTTACCTGTAGCCTAGTGAATTAGATGGAATTAGTCGGTGGACCCACGTCTCCCTTGGGCAGTTCCCTCTGCCACCGGTCGCTGTGTTTGTTGAGCTCATCCCTGGCCAGGCAGGATCTACCACCGCACCACTCCCATGTGTTGTTCATAAGCCCATGTGACATATTTGCCACATGTTGACCTCCCCAGCTGGACAGGATGTGGTCTCCGTGGGGTATTTTCCCCTTGAAAGAATAAGACTGGAAAAGAACACCTTCCCCAATGCGTTTTATAGCGTTAGCCGCATCTAACACTCTATGGAGAGAAAACAGAGAGAAGAGGCCACAGCTGGTGCGGCCTGCTGCCATGCTAGTCACGTCGCTCCCCCCCTCTCAGGGATATGGGGAACCCAAAAATACACAATGTCTTGTGGGGCGTTGGGGAAGGTTACGTGCAGTCTGATGCACCTGCTATTTTGGCATGCAACAGCTTGCTTGCACCTGCATCAGCAGTTCAGGTAACATGGTTCAGTATCAAATAATTTTTGGATAGGGAACCCTAGTGTCACTACAATCGACACAACATCGAGTGAGTGACAGAAGGGGAATGTCTAGGTTACTGTTTTAACCCCTGTTGACACGAGACATTGTGTCCCTCTTGCCACAACACTGTACCAACCGCTGTAATGGCCGAAACGTATTCTTGGCTCCTCAGTGCAAAACCTGAATGAACAGTCACACGTTTCCCTCCTTTTATACCCGTTTATCTGGGGGAGGGACATGCAAATTCTGTTCGCCAATTCTCATTGGCCTTTTCTCAAAGATGGGAGGTAAACGAGGCTTTCAAGAGAGACATATAGTGTCACTGCAATTGATACAATGTCTCATTCCCTCCATCAGGGAACAGGGGTTAAACAGTAACCTAGATGTTAAATGGACATCACACGTGTGATCATAACTGGAAGATATTCAGAGCCGGGGTCACAATTCTCAAAGCACTGCTTATCAAGAACAACCACCACCAACAACAAACAATTTTGTGAGGGATTCAAATCAACCTCAAAACCCTCACCGCTCAGGAACAACGAACAATTTGCGGTAAGTCATGGCATCGGCTCATGTTATTTGTTCATGCATTGCATGTCACATGTTTACAATAGCCTCCTCCGTCAGCAGTGAGGGATTCACATGTGATAAATGTAAGGAATTAGTCAGGCTGACGGAGAAGGTTAATGAGTTAGAGACTCGCATCCGAATGCTAGTAGAGGTCAGTGAGAAAGAGAAGCCGGTAGATTCTGTTTCGGATGCGGGCAGTACAGAGAGCAACACACACACTTTGGTTCCGGATATAGAGCCCCTGCAGCAGGGCATTTGGGTGACGTCTCTGTGGCATACTCATTCAGCAAAGAGACACCACTCTCCCGTTCCTGTTAGGGTTTCCAATAAATTCTCCCCACTCAGTGATACACCCACTGAGAATCATATTGAAAGAGCCCTTGTTATCGGTGATTCTATTGTAAGGAACGTGGAAATAGAGACTCCAGCCACTGTTGTTAATTGCATTTCGGGGGCCAGAGCGTCTGACATCAAATCAAATTTACAAGTGCTGGCTAATGCTAAACGTAGATTTTCTAAAATTGTTATCCATTTCGGCACTAACGATGTCCGGCTTTGCCAGTCGGAGATCACTAAAGGTAATGTTAAAGAGGTGTGCAAATTTGCAAAAACGATGTCAGACACTGTAATATGCTCTGGTCCCCTCCCTGCTCGTCGTGGTGATGAGGTTTATAGTAGATTAGTGTCACTGAATGGCTGGATGTCTGAGTGGTGTCTGCAGAATAAAATAGGATTTATAGACAATTGGAAAAGTTTTTGGGGTAGACCTGACCTGCTAAAGAGAGACGGACTCCATCCCTCCAGGGAAGGTGCCGCTCTCCTCTCTAGTAATTTGGCTCATAGACTTAATAATGATATTAATTGACTAAATGGGGCCCAGGTCAAGAAGCAGACAAACTGGTTAATCCGAACGTCTGCTAGCTGCCTTGAGACGTCACACAGGTCACATAAACTACAACACATAGAGAGTGTATCACCTAGATATCTCATAGAGACTGTGTCTGTTCCCCGAACTACCAAACACAATACCCTCACTAAATCATTTAGAAAAAATTTGATTAAGGTCAAACTTGAACAAAACAAACAAATTAAAAATAAACATCATATAAAAATAGGGCTACTAAACATTAGATCTCTTGCTACCAAAGCACTAATTGTCAATGAAATGATTACAGATCATAGATTGGATGCGCTCTGTTTGACTGAAACCTGGCTTAAACCAGATGAATATATTAGTTTAAATGAATCTACTCCCCCAGGTTATTGTTATAAACATGAGCCTCGTCTGAAGGGTCGAGGAGGAGGTGTTGCTACAATTTACAGTGAAGTTTTTGGTGTTACTCAGAGGACAGGATATAAATGTAAGTCTTTTGAACTAATAATGCTTAAGGTGACACCGTCAAATGCAAATAAATAATCTCTGTTGTCTTTTGTCCTTGCTACAGTATATAGATCACCCGGGCCTTATTCAGATTTCCTTAGTGCATTTGCAAATTTTCTATCAGATCTTGTAGTTACTGTAGATAGAGCCTTAATTGTTGGTGACTTCAACATTCACATAGATAATGAAAATGATACATTGGGATTAGCATTTATCGATATTCTCAACTCTCTTGGAGTCAGACAAAATGTAACAGGACCAACTCATCGCCATAATCATACGCTAGATTTAATTCTTTCATATGGAGTTGATGTTGATAATATAGAAATTCTGCAGCAGAGCGATGACATCTCGGATGATTACCTCGTCTCTTGCATGCTGCAGTCAGCTAATGTTACTCAATCTACACCACGCTATCGTTCAGGTAGAACTATTCTTTCGACCACTAAAGATAGCTTCACTAATACTTTTCCAGATCTATCTCATATACTCAATAAACCGCAAAGCCCAGAAGAACTTGATGAAATAACAAAACATTTAAATGCAGTCTTCTCTAGCACCCTTGATGTTGTCGCCCCACTTCGATTAAAGAAAATAAAAAAAAATAAGCCCTGTACCATGGTACAATGATCACACACATGCTCTCAAGAGAGCAACTCGGAAAATGGAGCACATGTGGAAAAATACAAAATTAGAAGTATTTCGTGGTGCATGGAAGGATAGTGTCTGTAGCTACAAACACGCACTCAAAGCTGCCAGGTCAGCATATTTTAGTAAACTCATAGAAAATAACCACAACAATCCTAGATGTTTATTCAGTACTGTGGCTAAATTGGTTAGGAACAAAGCCTCAACCGAACCAGATATTACGTCACACCTCAAGAGTAATGACTTCATGAATTTCTTTACAGATAAAATTGAAATAATCAGAAATAAAATTGGAATTATGCAATCATCTGTCATAGCACCTCAGAAAACAGAGTCGAATAATTTCCCTCATGTGCATCTTCAATCCTTCGCTATCATAGGTCATGAAGAGCTAACAAAACTTATCGAAACATCAAAAGCCACAACTTGTTTGTTAGATCCTATACCAACTAAGCTCTTAAAAGAGGTATCTCCTGTAATATCAGAACCTCTTCTTAATATCATTAACTCCTCGCTATGCTTAGGACATGTCCCAAGAAACTTTAAAATGGCAATTATCAAACCACTAATTAAGAAGCCACAACTTGATCCTGAAGAACTTGCTAATTATAGACCGATTTCAAATCTCCCGTTTATGTCAAAAATACTAGAAAAGGTAGTATCCTCCCAAATATGTTCATTTCTACAGAAAAATTGTAAATATGAAGAATTTCAATCTGGATTTAGGCCTCATCACAGTACAGAGACTGCACTTATCAGAGTTACAAATGACTTGCTCTTATCATCTGATCGCGGCTGCATTTCTCTTCTAGTGCTTTTAGATCTTAGTGCTGAATTCGACATGATAGATCACGACATTCTCTTGAATAGGCTGGAGAATTATGTTGGAATTTGTGGAGTGGCATTAGCATGGTTTAGGTCATATTTAGCAGACCACTACCACTTTGTCTATGTAAATGAGGAATTGTCAAACCAAACAAAAGTAAAATATGGAGTGCCACAAGGATCAGTTTTAGGGCCTCTGCTTTTCTCCATGTATATGCTTCCCCTGGGAGATATTATAAGGAATCGTGGAATAAGTTTCCACTGCTATGCTGACGATACACAACTTTATATTTCTTCAAAACCTAATGAGATTTCACAATTCTCAAAATTAGCAGAGTGTATCAATGAAATAAAAGATTGGATGGCCAGAAATTTCCTTCTACTCAATTCTGACAAAACAGAGGTTCTAATTATTGGACCAAAAAACTCTAAAAATAAGCCGCTAAAATATAATTTGACTCTAGATGGATGTACTGTTACATCATCTTCAACAGCAAAGAACTTAGGTGTTATATTTGATACCAAACTGTCCTTTGAAATTCAAATTACAAATGTTTGTAGAACAGCATTCTTCCACCTAAGAAATATTGCTAAATTAAGACACATGCTCTCGGTTGCCGATGCCGAAAAACTAATTCATGCGATCATGACCTCAAGACTAGATTATTGTAATGCATTACTGGGAGGATGTCCAGCAAGATCAATAAATAAACTTCAATTGGTTCAAAATGCAGCAGCCAGAGTGCTGACGAGAACCAAGAAATATGATCATATTAGCCCCATTTTATCATCGTTACATTGGCTACCTGTTAAATTCCGTATTGATTTTAAAATTCTGTTAACTACGTACAAAGCTTTGAATGGTCTAGCTCCGCAGTACTTAAGTGATCTTCTAACACACTATATTCCAACACGTTCATTAAGATCGCAAAATTCTGGCCTGTTAATAGTTCCTAGAATATCAAAATCCACCAAAGGAGGAAGATCCTTTTCATATTTCGCTCCTAAACTATGGAATGGTCTCCCAAACACTGTTCGAGATGCAGACACACTCTCTCAGTTTAAGTCTAGACTAAAGACTCATCTATTTAGCCAGGCATACACCTAATTTATCCCACAATTAGGCTGCTTTAGTTGGGTCTGCCGGAACCAGAAACATTGAGCATGATCTCTAACTCAGCAATAAATTCAATGGCATCTACGCTTACATCTTTTTATTTGTTTCCCTGTCTCAACCTCGGGACTCCTATCCTGAGGTCACCAGAACCGGCTGGATCCAGCACCATTCCTGCTTCATGTTGGACTCCACTGCTACATGTCGCAGAATGATGATGACTAAATGCAGCCGTTGCCAGCCAAACATCACTTCAATCTGTTATGACGGACTTCAGAGGATGAAATGATGCCAACTCCAACCTGCATCACCTCGGTCTATTGATGGACTATGATCGTGAAATGGAATGCATAGACTAACAATTGCCCACAAAAGCCTTCGTCGGCCAATTGACAGGGACAATTGCATGTATGTGAACTTCTGCAGTTAATCTAGATTAATGACTTTGGTCATTAATCTTACAGTTCAAACACAATCAATGTTTAATCACTGACCCTTAACACTTAGTTTAATAATTTTAAACCATGATTTTACCTACGCATAATTAATATTTACATTACATTCATAATGTTAGCCAGAGGGGAACTGGCCCCCACAGTGAGTCTGGTTTCTCCCAAGGTTATTTTTCTCCATTAATCTACATCTTATGGAGTTTTGTGTTCCTTGCCACAGTCGCCTACAGCTTGCTCACTGGGGTTATTAATACAATTATCATTTAATTATTTTTAAACTATTAAAAATCAAATTTGATCTAAATTACACAATGATGATTAATTGACTTTATAGACATTACAGTTTTTATCGTCTGTTAATGCTGATATTCTGTAAAGCTGCTTTGAAACGATGTGTGTTGTGAAAGGTGCTATACAAATAAAATTTAATTGACTTGACTTGACAATGTGCTACTTTCATGTTGATACATGATTAAGCATTTAAAAATTAAATATTACTTGCTTTGATGAAGATAAACAACACTCATGTACATATTTTGAATGAACGGATTTTACTCAAATAGCGCATTTACATAGAGAACAGGGAACTCACCACCAGTTACCAGTATATTTTAACAGAGTTTATCTAATATTAATGTTTGTATTGTAGCCTAGTAAACATGTCAATTTAAGAGGTGAAACTTGTGATATGGCTGGTACGAGTTCAATGGAATTCTTTATTATTCTTACATTATGTACAGCCTCAGTTGATAATGCAAGTGAAACTGTAACAACACTGTAAAGTAAAAACACAAAAACGAGCAATAAAGCTGAAGGTAAAATATACTTTATTAAACAAGAAGTTATGCTTAAATATGCAATAAAAGAATTACAAGAAGTCAATTTCAGATGTCATACATATTATACATGCACTTCCCTGACAATGTAGGTACATCGGGATCGGTAAGCGCATGGGTAATGTTTGATTCATAAAAGCATGACAACCCTACCAGACAACATACTGTTTGCTGTGTCCTAGTCCTTAAATGCATGCTGCGGTCTTCACACTTGGTCCAGCTTTCGTGGAAGCTGATTGGTTGAATATGGAGCGTTGAAATGCAGATTTGAAAATCAAATGAATCGTCTATTTGGGAAATTAATCGTTGATTTACTGCAAATTTTTTAATTATAGAACTCTTATCTTTGGTTTTAAAAAGTATAAGTATTTCCAAGTCAGACGGCTGAAGTCCAAGTCAAGTTGCAAGTCATTGCTGTCAAAGTCTAAGTCGAGTCGCAAGTCTTTTTTAATTCTATCGAGTCGAGTCGCAAGTCATCAAATTAGTGACTCGAGTCCGACTCAAGTCCAAGTCACGCGACTCGAGTCCACACCTCTGCCAACTTGATGAAGCCGGATAACCGTTGCATTTTAGAAAAGAGTTCACAAGTGAAGGGATGATGAATTTTATTGTGACGAGGAGCTTTAAAAACAATATAATAACAATAAATAGCAATACGTGAAATGGCTGAGGCTCCAGTAAGTTAAAATTGTAACTTCGTGGTTTTGCGACGGGTTTTCACACTTCAAAGCCTTTTTTAAGACCAACTGAAGAAAACTCAAGGAATCGATTGAAGGGAACAATCCACCAGCGGGCTCTCGAATTGTAAACGTCTAGGGAGCGCACAAAGATTTACATTTGTAACGACCCTTCAAAGTTTAAAAATGCAACTTAATGGCTTGAATCCCTCTGCTCCCAACCACCAGCACGTGGTAATAGCTTAGCCCCCGCCGCTGGGCGGCAGTCCATACAATGTCAGTCTATGGAAAAATGTTTGTCTGTGGGTGGCTGCTGTTCTGAAGGTGCTGGCGGTGTGGGCCTGGGGGTTGCCGAGAAGACCAGCATTGGCCCCGTGACTCTGGGAGGTACACTCGCGGAGATACGAGGCTTCGCTATGGCCCGCATTATATATGGTGTGTGCTGTAGCGGAATGTGACAGCGTGGTTGGTTTACCCGCTGGCTTCCCGGTGGCATCCCGGGGGACCGTGCTAGGAGCGCGTTTGGGGGCGTTTGGAGTCGATCGGTGTAGGTTTGAGTGGAGTGTTTTCGGGGGCCCGTGGCAGCCCTCGGTCAGGCCAGAGCAGGACAGAGGATAGAAACCACCGATGGCAAACACGCCATCTTCTTTAACTTTGGTTCCGTTGGTCCGATTTTTTTTAAAACGTTGTATACGTGTTCTATATGTGATCCTCTAGCTGTCTGATTGGCTATGTCCTCGATCAGTCTTAAGAGTTTTGATTTAGACTCAAATACAGACTTCTCCTATGGTCTAACTTGCTCTATATTGTGTAAATGTTGTGTCTTTTTGATCAGTGTGACTTGCATTTAGTTTGGAAATGTGTCATGTTCAGAAGTTGGTTAAGTTTACAGTTAAAGATGAATAAAGTGATGCAATCTTAATTTGTGTAAGCATGGTGCCTTTATGATACATTTGACTTTTATTAGCTTAGAAGTTGGTTATGTTAAGAAGTTAGGTTAGGTTATGGTTAGGTTATGGGATATAGGGATGAAAACCACCCATTTTGTGATGCACCGACAGGCAGCCATGCGGTCAGACACAGTCTGTGAGTGAGCTCGATCAGGTAAAGTGACTCCCTGACATGCTAGTGGTAGCTCTTTTGTGACCTCAGCGGTGCCAAGCAGAAATTGACATTTAAATTTATGCATTTGGCAGACGCTTTTATCTTATTTTTACACTTATTACAGGGACAATTCCCCCGGAGCAACTTGGATTAAGTGTCTTGCTCAAGGACACAATGGTAGTGGCTGTGGGGATCGAACCAGCAACCTTCTGATTACCAGTGATGTGCTTTAGTCCACATATTAAGCATGCCGCCTATATTAAGCATATTTGGACTGTAATAAAACGGTTCCACTGGGGCGGGACACACAAAAGTGTAATATGTTTCTCGTGGAAAGACCCCGATAGCGTGTGCAAAGTTTGGGAACGATCGCTCGTTCGTAGCCAACACGGCGGCCTAAAACGTACTCCTTCCACAGAGGCTTTATATTGGCCCGACCATATTAAGCATATTTATACGGTAATAAAAGGGGTTTCCCTGAGGCGAGGCACACAAAAGTGTAATATGTTTCTTGTGGAAAGACCCCGATAGCGTGCGCAAAGTTTGGGAACGATCGCTCATTCGTAGCCAACAAGGTGGCCTAAAACGTACTCCTTTCACAGAGGCTTTATATAGGCCCGACTATATTAAGCATATTTTTACTGTAATAATAGGGGTTCCCCTGGGGCGGGGCACACAAAAGTGTAATATGTTTCTCGTGGAAAGACCCCGATAGCATGCGCAAAGTTTGGGAACGATCGCTCGTTCATAGCCAACACGGCGGCCTAAAACGTGCTCCTTTCACAGAGGCTTTATATAGGCTCGACTATATTAAGCATATTTTTACTGTAATAAAAGGGGTTCCCCTGGGGCAGGGCACACAAAAGTGTAATATGTTTCTCGTGGAAAGACCCCGATAGCGTGTGCAAAGTTTGGGAACGATCGCTCGTTCGTAGCCAACACGGCGGCCTAAAACGTACTCCTTGGCCCTTTATTGTTTCCCCCCACTGGGCGGCAGTCTATACAATGTGAGTCTATGGAAAAGTGCTCACAAATGATAAAGAGTTTTTACAACTGAGATGTACTGTTGCAGAAATTATTTTTAATGTCATTCTAAATTTTGCAAGCACAGTATTAAAGTGAATAATTCAGGTGGAATTATACAATAACACGAGAAAATTGTATTGATGGACTTATAAGGATAATAACAAGAAAACTATAATACTACTAATAATAACATTAATAATAGTAATAATTCATTTAATTTATGAAGTGCTTTTCTAGACACGGATGAGAGACAGCAAAGGCTGTCCATTTAACTGGCCATATATATATTTATAAAATCTGCATGTTTTAAAAACACATGGACGCCCCCTAAAGGTTCAGCATTGAAACTGTCTGTGATTCTCTGTTAAAATATCCACTTTTTAGCAGTTTTGCACAGTGCAGTTTTCAATATGTCCACTATTCAATTCAATACAATTCAAAGGGTCTTTATTGGCATGAATATAAACGATACAGTATTGCCAAAGCAGAGGCTGTGTAAAAAAGAACTACACCTTAATCTATAATTACATTTAGTTTAACAAATATAAAAATAACTAATCAAAATAAATTCACTATGTGTATATGTGTGTATATATTTGTATCTGCAAGTCGTAAATCTATCTTTCTATCTACCTAAATATCTGTCTGTCTGTCTGTCTCTTTGTCTGTCTCTTTGTCTGTCTGTCTTTCTATCTATCTATCTATCTGTCTATCTGTCTGTCTGTCTGTCTGTCTGTCTTTTCTATCTATCTATCTATCTATCTATCTATCTATCTGTCTGTCTGTCTGTCTGTCTGTCTGTCTGTCTGTCTGTTTTCTGTCTGTCTCTCTTTCTATCTATCTATCTGTCTGTCTGTCTGTCTGTCTATCTGTGTGTCTGTCTGCCTTATCTGTCTATCTATCTATCTATCTATCTATCTATCTATCTATCTATCTGTGTGTCTGTCTGCCTTATCTGTCTATCTATCTATCTATCTATCTATCTATCTATCTATCTATCTATCTGTGTGTCTGTCTGCCTTATCTATCTATCTATCTATCTATCTATCTATCTATCTTTTCTATATATCTATCTATCTATCTATCTGTCTGTCTGTCTGTCTGTCTTTCTGTCTGTCTGTCTGTCTGTCTGTCTATCTATCGTTCTCTCTGTCTGTCTATCTATCTATCTATCTCTCTGTCTGTCTGTCTGTCTGTCTGTCTATCTATCTATCTTTCTCTCTGTCTGTCTGTCTATCTATCTTTCTGTCTGTGTGTCTGTCTGCCTTATCTATCTATCTCTCTGTGTGTCTGTCTATCTATCTGTGTGTCTGTCTGCCTTTTCTATCTATCTATCTATCTATCTATCTATCTATCTATCTATCTATCTGTCTGTCTGTCTGTCTGTCTGTCTGTTTTCTGTCTGTCTCTCTGTGTATCTATCTATTTATTTGTCTGTCTGTCTGTCTATCTATCTTTCTGTCTGTCTGTCTGTCTGTCTGTCTGTCTGTCTGTCTGTCTATCTATCTATCTATCTATCTATCTATCTTAGGTTAGGGTTAGGTTTAGGGTTAGGTTAGGGTTAGGGTTAGGGTTAGGTTAGGCTAGGATTTCTGTAAGTCCAATCGACAGGTCCCGAGGGACCTGAAGACGGTTATGCATTGTCCATCTGTTCCGCTGACTGCTTTGCAATGGTGTGGGATCAGGAGGGATCCCACCACAGACTCCTACTTGTTATATGATTTTGTTTTTGTTTTTGTTTTTTGTCATTTCAGGTCCCAGGATCACTCACCAGTCTGGAAGGTCAGGAGGTCAACCTGTCCGGCATCAAAGCCAAACTGAACTCCAGGATGAAATATAGATGTGGTAATGTATAATATTTTATAATATTTATTTATTTATTTCATTGAGTGTCCGGAGTGTTCATGAGTGGGCTATTTGGCCTCGGGCTATTTTATGGAGGGCTGTGCTGCCCAGGGTTATTCTGGTTAGGATTAGGGGCCTGTTTGGGGCTGGTCAGTCCAGGGATAATAAATAGAGGGTTAGAATGGTTAGGTTTAGGCGCTGGGAGGGGTCATGTGTCACGGGTTGGTGATACACAGGTGGTTGTGACGTTTAGGTTTAGGGCTGTGGAAGGGTCAGCCGTCGAGGTTTTGACCACAGGGTTGGAGGGCTGTGTTGCCCAGGGTTATTCTGGTTAGGGTTAGGGGCCTGTTTGGGGCTGGTCAGTCCAGGGATAATAAATAGAGGGTTAGAATGGTTAGGTTTAGGCACTGGGAGGGGTCATGTGTCACGGGTTGGTGATACACAGGCGGTTGTGACGGTTAGGTTTAGGGCTGTGGAAGGGTCAGCCGTCGAGGTTTTGACCACACCAGTCACAGATGGAGACTCAGGTTTCGTTCAAACCTCTGGGAAAACGTGTATCCAGACGTTTGATCCACTGTGCTTCTGCTCTGAGCCGGTCACTGAGGGCCCATGATGGGTTGGCCTGCAAGCCTGTGACCCTCAAGGCCGTCAGGCCATGCAACAGAAAGTGTTGTACCACGTGTCTGCGTTTTTCTATTCTGTGTGTGATGTTATGTGCGTGCTGATATATGCGTACTCTTAGTTCATTCCTTGTCTGGCCGACATACTGTTTGTGGCATTTGGTACAGTACAACAGGTAAATACAATTGCAAGTTTCGTGGGACAGAGACCTGGGAAGTTGAAATACTTTTTTGGAGAATCTACTAACTACTAATTGTGCTGGAGTGTAATATTTGCATTTGCCAATACGGCCTTTGGCAGGCGCTGTATAAATCTTGCTTTGTACTAATTTATCCAGCAAGTTTGTGTTCCTCCTATATGCCGCTATTGGCTTATGTCTTTTTAAATAGTTAGTAGGTTCTATGAATTTTTGGAAGTTGGCTTTGAGTTCAAGATTCAGCTGTGTGCTTTGTATTTATATAAATATAAAATATTTTTCCATAAACTTTTTAACAGCTTTGAGGCCTACCTCAGTTTCTATATTTGTATATAAGCTATCTATATCTATGGTGAAGAGAAATGCATTTTTAGGTATTTTTAATTTTTTAATTTTTGATATAAAATCATAAGTATCCTTTAGGTAACTAGGATGACGTATAGATATGGGGTGCAAAAAGTGTTCTATATATTCAGCTGTACAATATGTCTCACTGTTACAGTCGGATACTATAGGTCTTCCTGGAGGGATTTCTCCAGGAATACTCCATTTTTCAGGCTCTTTATGGATCTTGGGTAATAAATAAAATCTTCTGGGCCTGGGAGGGTGTTCTCCCAATAAATATTCTTTTTGTGCCCCACTAATTATTTTTTTATCCCGCATTTCATCCAATATCTCTTCTACCATGATTGTAGTTTGTGGATATATGGCTTCCTCTAGTGTGCAGTAGTGTTCCTTCACTGCCAACTGTCTCTGTCCTTCCCAAATATACTGAGTTTTATCCATAATAAT